>NC_140125.1:13846752-13997994 GCF_964035555.1 Netta rufina
TTGTCCTGACATGGCTATCTGCAGTGAAATGTAGTCCTTGTGGAGGTTCATGACCGCACAGCCATACGGATGTTTACCTGCAGTTTGCCCTGTGGAAGAGAATTTTAAAGATAAGCCTGGAGCGTCAAAAACAATGACATCTGAATCCTCTTGCAGGGTTTCAGCTTCATTAGTATTCTTCCAGATCGTTTCAAGTTTCTAACCCGTATCAAGGCACTGAGTCCTAAAGTGCTTTGGTGCCCTGATGGAGACCTAGAAGGACAGCCCAATAATTTCCCTTCCTGCAGAAATGCATGAATTAGGGTTGAACTCTGGTTTTAGCCCTGGGGTGTTGCCTGCTAGCATGGTTCTGGAGTTAATTGAAGCCTGTAATGATACACGAGATCCCTGCATTAGGTATCCAGTGAGCAGACTGTTGAATAGAGCAGCGTTAGGCAATTTAAAACTAATTAACTTGGTCGAGAAAGGCGACAGTTAACATGTCCGGAGGAAACTTTGAATAGAAAATATTGGGCTCTCAATAGACTGGTAGCTGGCATTCTTTCGTCCAACCTGTGTTTAGCTGTTACCCTACTGTGTGTATTGAATTTGCAAGTGCATTTAAGATAGACTGAAGTGAAAGAATTTTCTTCAAACAGAAAGTCATTTAGATGACTGAAATGGATCCTAAGTACGTTTGTTGATTAAATAAGAAATGCATATGAAGTGAAAAATGTTGGACTAACTTATTGTGTAAATATTTTATGCAGGGATTATATTACCTTCACAGTAAAGGAAAAATGCACAGAGACATAAAGGTAAGTAAAAACTGAATGGAATGTGTGTTTTTGTAGTAGCCTACACCATCACCTCTTAAGGGTCTTTATGGTTACACAGCAGTTTTGGAAATCGTCTTTATAAGGTTTTTCTGTTTATTAGAGTAATGTGTGCATATATATATATATTTTGCCCAGCAGAAATAAGAACTTGAATATGCATGGAAACAGTTTGTTCTTTCGACTGGAACCACACACACATTTAGTCCAGGGCTGTAGGGTTTCAGCATCAGCCATGCTCCAGAACGGCACGTGTTCAGCTGGCCCTGGGCGTGTGCTTTGTGCAGAAGCAAAGGCTCGGTGTTCTCCCCACCTTTCCAAGAAGCTCGAAGTACCCTTCCGGCTGAACCAGCGAGTAAACAGCTGTTGCTTTGGCTTCTTGCCTCTTTTCTGGGGAGCAGATTGCAGGGCAGCGGCTGCCGTTCTGCACGGTTCTTGCCCCGACTACTTGCGTCTCCTCCCTCACATACTAAAATTAGAGAGGGTACCATGAATCAGGGCTCTTAGCACCGACTTAGTTAAAACTTCACCTCTACGGAGCTGTATCAATGGTAGCTTGCTCATACTAGTATACTCCCTGGTAATAGTTTCCTTCTGATACTTCCTGTTGACTTTTTGTCCTTGGAGTTTTATTACCTGCTATTTGCCTTTCTAAACTCTTCCTTGCACAGTCTCTGGCTTAAACTTGGCAGGCTTCCCTCCTGGAAATCAGACAGTGAATTGCTGGGCTCCTCTGTGTTGCGCATGTGATTTTTGTTGTTGTTTAGTTGTTTTCCCTGTTGTTGTTGTTTTGTTTTGTTTTGTTTTGTTTTGAAAATTAGGGATACAGTTTATATAGTAGCTTTAACTGGAGGTGCATTCTCACTGACTGCAGGAGAGTATTTGGGTTTTGAGCAATGGTGAAAATCGTTTTTAAATGAAAGATTAATTTGGACACTAAACTTGAAAGTTTTTCATCATACTTCCCAAGCATTATTTCTCATCCTATGAGGATGCGGTGGATATATATTCATTTCTAAACAGAACTGTTCTGATAAAACCACTTGGAATGCTTACAGTGAGGTTTTTTGTTGCTTTTTTTTTTTTTTTTTTACAAGCTGTTCCCATGAGCGTGGAAAAATACTATTTTCATCTGCAGATCTCTTGACTACTGAGTTATGTTTGCTTTCCTCAGTAGTTAAGTTATGTATTTAGAGTATCTGGCCTGTTAGTCTTGAAAGGTGGACAAGGTCAAGAGCATGTTAGCCAGGCTGTTACACTATTTACCTAGCTCCATTTATAAGGCTCATTTACTGTACTTGTGCAGGATTTGCCAAAATGAGTTGTGTGGCTGGAGTAGGACTGCAGGTCTGATTTCTTCCCAGTGAAAACCCCTTCCCGTATATAAATGATGTTTGGAAAGCCCTATGTGCTGTGCCTCTCTGCCCGGTTTATGGGCAGCACTGACATTTGTGGCTCTGTTCAGCTTTGCTTAGCCATCTCCAACCTTCGCTCAGTTCTGCTTGTAACTGGTTTCCTTCTTCCAATCAGGTTTGTTCACAGTCCTTTTTATGTGGTAATTTTATGGTATCAGCTGCCGCTTGGGGTTGGTTTTGATTATTGAGCTGATTATTGAAGTGGTGCACATAGCCCCACAGCAGTGAGCGCTTACAATCGAGCACCAACAGAATCTCTGCTGCAGAAAGATGGAAATAGTTGTGTAAAACACTTGAATATCAAGGGAGGTCCTTAAGGCTATAATTATCATGGCTCTCAGATGAGAGAAACCCAGCCCCTGCATATGAAAAGAAAATCAAATTACTTCCGCCGTGACCTTTAGAGTTCCTATTTCCTTTCAATCACTGTAAATAGAAAAAAGAAAGTAAGAATTCATCCGCATAGGCAAATGATCATAATTCTGCTCTTGGAGAGGGCTTCGTGTACAATGGGAAACTTTGTAATACCATAGACTAGAGAATACTAAACTTGAAATTCATGAGAAACCCTGTGCATCTAAGTTCCTTTATATCACAGAATGGCAAGTAGATAATTTCAGATACATTTCCTTGAACATGCAATTCTTGATTTATCTTTTGACCCCTTCTTTGCCATTAGATCTCACAAAAAGATTTTTTTTTAATATAATATCAGGGAAATCTGCATGTTTTAATTGAAGTGCACTTTTTTCTTTTAAGGGAGCAAACATTCTTTTAACGGATAATGGACATGTAAAGTTAGGTAAGTAAATAAAAATCTGTTGAGCTGTAAATCGTATGTGCAGTCTAAATTGTGTGCAGTCTAAGCAGTCTTTTTGTTTAATTAGGTAAGGAATTAATGAATGTTAGAATTCATTTTCTCTTGCTGATAATATCTCATTCAGCACCATCATATTAATGTCTTCAGAGTAATTGGAGTGTGGTTTTGGAACACGGACGTGAAACATTCTGATGTTGTATGGGAGATGTAAAAAATCAAATCCCAGGACTTTTATAAACTGAGCCTTTTTCTTCCTTGTGTTGATAAGAGGAACGTGTTTGTGTGCAGCCTGCATATTTCTTAGGCGACTAAGAGGGGTTGACCAAAAGAATTTGAGAATCACCAAGCTTCCATTAATTGCTGTTGTTACTTATTTTTTTTGTTAAATATTTCCGGTATGTTTAGCAAACTCTTAAAAGTGAAGAAACCAAACTGTCATGGTCATAAACAGTGAATTGCATCAGATCAGTTATTAACTCTTTGTTCTTATTTTTATATAGCGGATTTTGGAGTATCTGCGCAGATAACAGCTACAATTGCCAAAAGGAAATCATTTATTGGCACCCCGTATTGGTAACTATGTTTTTAATTGCTTGTTAATATAATAGTAATGAACATAATACTATTGAAAATCTTATGTTAAAAGCATGCTATGTCTTTCTGACTAATCACTAAAGGCTCTCTGATTTTCATGGAATCGTGTCTGGTTTTGTGCTACATCCTGAATTAGCTGAGCATCAGAAAAAAAACATTCAAATACCTTGAAAAACTTAAATATTGTCTGTGTTCTGCTGTTACTATTGACCAGTGGATCTTAGTTTAGTCTGATTTTAAATCTGTCTGCGGTCTTGTTTTTAACTCTGATCTTAAATTTTTTTCTTCCCCAATATCCATTTTGGTGTCTTGGGTTACTTCCCTTTTATGCCAGACCTGTTTTTTTCCTGCAACTCTTCAGCTGGTAATGAGTTTCATTTGTTTGTCTCTGCAGATTCTTTTGCCACTTGTGAAATGTTTTCTCTAAGACTTCTGTTTGTTTATTTTTAGGCATATCAGTCAAAAAACAAAGCAAAACACCACCACAACAAAAAATGATAGAAAAGAAACTTAAGTTTGAGTTCAGTCTGTACTGTTCTTTCCTCAGTCAACTAGTTTGCATAATTTATCTTCTCCTAAAGTTAAGGTTTTTCCTTTTTTTTTCTTTCTCTCTTTGTACTGGATGTGGTTCCCTTTTTGCCTTGAAGTAAACGATGCACGTTCTTCCCTGTAAAATCTCACTTCTGTACATTTCCTAGACAGATATTGCAAGTTCTATTGTGTGACAGCATAGTATTTATGAGAAAAATGTATGTACAAAAAAAAAAGCTACATTCAAGTATGCAGTCTTGAAATAGACTCAAGCACAGCATTTTTAGCATTTTTTTGTAGCATAAGTCACGCCAAGGCACAGATTCACTTCCCTTCCTAAGCAGTGCAAACACCCATTGGTCATGATTGTGTAATTGCACTGTGGCTCTGTTTCCTGACTGAGATGTCTGGGGTGACTTCAGTCCTGACCTGTATCGCTGTGAAACTTCCAAACTGGGCCATGCTTCTCAAGTGACACGCCATAACCTTAAACAATAACTATGAAAGCATTACATGGTTAAATACTGACGAAAAGCACCAGTTTGTCTTTGGAAGTCATCTCAGATTTGGGGAGTAGAAGCGAGGAAGCAAAGCTTGAGGCTGTGGAGAAGATTTATCTGTAAGCAGTGTGAAGATTTGAGCAATCGTTAGAGGTATGGGCAGAAAAGGGCACCATGGTGGGATGGGAGAGAAATGAAAGGCAAAACTGCTGTGCAGTGTCTTCAGTTCTAGTAATCCCACTATTTACCCTTGTGTTCCTTCTCATACATGTCTTTGTAAAGTTAATGTTTCCCCTCTGCACTGCTAACTCCTTCTTTAGTATCTTCCTTTTTTGATTATTTTTTTAATGAACTCTAATGGAAGTATATGTAGATATAGTTTAGGCCAACCATGAAATAAATCGTACCACAAAAATCTGATGTTGCCTTCAAATCTGCAGTTAAAAACACGCCTGTGTTTTAAATATTACATCATTTGAAATGTCTCTTAAGTAATGCTGTCTGCTGCTTTACTGTAGCACTCAGTAAGTGACATTCTTCTGTCTTATCTGTGTTGTGTTGCATTTCTTATTCCATTGGTCCTTTCCAGGTGATTTGGGCTAATGAAGTTCAAAGCTTAAAAACTTCAACACTTGACATCCGATATGGCTATATCAATCAGATCCATAGTTTGCTTTGGCAATCCAAAGCATGCCACAATTCCTAGAGAATTGTTTTATTTAGGTATTCTTATTTGTGTTGATTATGCTTGTAAAATTTTTCCCCCTGAAGATCTGAATCTGCTTTGTAGACTTAAATGAGTTCCTTTGACATAACAGCAAAGCAGGTTTTACAAACAAGAAGTTCTGCAGAACTGACAATAAGTCTTCAGGCTTTATGCTTTTAGGAGAGAAGAAAGCTTCTCTTCTTCATTGCATTTCTAGTTAGTTTTTCTCTTCGAAGTCATGTGATTACTTTCTGGGCCATGTGTATATTTGGGTGGTGTTTGGATTTTATTCTAGTTTGGTTGTCCACTGGTAGTTCCCTGTGCTCCTGCACAAGAATGTTTTCATCCACTTCCTTCCTGGAAGATAATAGAGGAAAACTGAATCATTGCTACAATGAGGGAGGGATCCTAATGTGGGAATTGTTTGCCTATCACTACTTTCAGATGAATAAACAAGTACCACGGTGTTTATTCATTTGGAAAAAAGGAACTAGGGAAAAACTTGACATAGTTTTGTGGACTACAGGTTAAAATTTAGAAGTTCAAAATCAAGAAATGTATGTATGATGTACCTTTACACGTACATGCATGCATGTATATATACATACACAGACAAATATATATATGCTGTGTATTAAATAAGATCTATGGGGATATAAAAAACATGCTGCTGCATACAGAATGTTTAATTTGTGATGGAAAGTGTATCTAAACCAAGACATCTTCCCTCATTTAGGATGGCACCAGAAGTTGCTGCAGTGGAAAGAAAAGGTGGCTATAACCAACTCTGTGATCTGTGGGCAGTTGGAATAACTGCTATAGAGCTTGCTGAACTTCAGCCTCCAATGTTTGACCTACATCCAATGAGGTTAGCAAGGGGTTAAAGCTCGGTGTATAAATGCAGCTTTATAAATGATCTGTTTAGATAAGCTGGCTGTGTGTGCTTCTGGTGTTTGGGGCTACTGCAAAGATGTTGGGTTGTAGCAGTCCTAAGAACTCTTTTTGGTGCGTAAATATGTGGTGGTGTCCTGGTAGCATCTCTTAAACTGATGGGCTTCTTACTGCCAACAAAATGATGTATTTACTAATCTGTCTCATGTGCATGCGTGTGTGTATCCATCTCACAATGTAAACCAGAGAAATACTGTCTTTTTTTTTCAGAGCACTTTTTCTAATGACGAAAAGCAACTTCCAGCCTCCTAAATTAAAGGACAAAATGAAATGGTAAGCACTTCAACATTTCAGTAGATTAGAATCCATTGTCCAGCAAAATACATGATTCTAATGTTTACCATTTCATTTTACAGGTCCAATAGTTTCCATCACTTTGTGAAAATGGCACTTACAAAAAATCCTAAAAAAAGGCCTACAGCTGAAAAGTTACTACAGGTAAAATTTGTGTGATTTTTTTTAATTTGTTTTTGAAGTTATAAAATTAAAATGTGTTTATTATGACTGATTAGTATTTTAATGTGTTTTTTCCTTCTGTCTTTCAGCATCCTTTTGTTACTCAGCCACTAAATAGAAGTCTTGCTATTGAACTTTTGGATAAAATGAATAATCCTGATCATTCCACTTACCATGACTTTGATGATGATGATCCTGAGGTAGGAATACGTTTTAACCATAGAATCAGCTTGAGTTTTTGTTTGCCAACAAAACTAATTGATTAGATACTTAATTATTTTTTGTTGAGCCACAGAAATGTGATCTCAGAATGGTCTGCAGGGTTTTGTTCACTTCAGTTTATTCTCTTGTTCCATGTGTAGACTTGTGATGCTTACCAGATCCTTACCAAAATTCATTGTGTTTGAGGGAGGGAAGATGAAAGAAAGATGTAAACATTTTAATTTTATTTGTTGTCCTTCTGCATTTTATGGTGCAAAAGTAAATGTGGGCTCCTCCAGTCCTGCATTATCGTGCACCCTGCTTTCTATTTCTTCATGAAAATGTCTTTATCTGCAAAGAACGCATTCATAAAATCACTTTATATCCATATATAACTTGTTTCTTTGCTTTTAATCTCCTGTCTCAGCAACTTTCCTACTAGAATAATGATTCTGTAGTTGTTTTTGTCAACTGTTTTGCTGTGTTTCTTGCAGGTTTTATTTTCTATCTTAGAATACAAGACTTGATTTCCCTCACGATTTTATCAAATTCAAAGTCTGGTTTTCTGCTTTAACAGCAGGTTAAAAATATCATGCTTATGTAAGGTGATAAACAGCACAGGACTGAAGTGATTCTTAAGAGAAGACATATTTTGTTATTGCATCCTGTCAACATACTTAATTGTATCTTAGTGAAGACTTCCCAGATGTACACAGTTCCTTAAGTAATTACCTCTTAAGGGGAAAAGAAATCCTTTAGGCACAAATCGACTCATTTATTGCATATTTTTGTGCTTTGTGTGTATTGCGTATTTTTTTTTAAATAGGGATAAACTAGTCTAAAAATGTCTTCAAATGAATATAGGCCTAAAAAAGCATCTACTTTAAGATACTCACTTTCAGATTTTGAAAGTTAAATGAGGTTTTGTAGTTTCTGTAGAATCAAAGACAAGTTGACATGCACTGAATCTGCTTCTTCCTTCCTTAGAAGTTGAAATAAATATCTGGAAAGAAGCGAAACTAAAATCTGTTTTTTATTGTGGAGTGCAATGTTTAAGTGGGGAAGGAGAGGAAGGCATAAAGATTGCATAGTCAGTACTCTTAAAAGCAATTCCAAGTAGTCAAGCTGTGTAAAATAAATCTAACTAAATTTTATTTAATTTATTTAATTTAAACATGCAAGAAAACCCTTAATGTGTTTGACTCTCCCAAGAGAAAAGTTTCTGATTTCTTACGTCTCCGTCAGGAGACAGCACTGAGGAACTTGGTTTTGCTCTTTACCATAAGTTGTGAGGATCAGATGGTGTTTTTATCTTACTGTCTGTTCAGTGATGGTAGACAACTAGGAGGCCCCCATAAAGTAGTATTTCTGTAGAAACCAGAAAAACAAGACTTTCATAAGCTGTCATAAGAAGTAAGATAGCTGTTTTCAGTGTGCTTTATGTTAGGTAAGTGTTTGGGTCAGACTAGCTTGCACAGAGTAGCTTTCCTGGAAATTGTACTGAATCATTGATGTGCCATTTCCCCGTGTCACTTTTACATATTTTCCAGTAAGAATGTGTCTTTATTCTGGGCCACTCAGCTGGAGAACCTCTCTTCTCTTTCTGTGTGGAGTCACTTCAGCACACATTTTAGTGACAGTTATCTGTGGCTTTCAAAATAGTATTCGTTCTTATGTCCATTCTGGTTTACCTTTAAGAAGTCTCTTCACTTGTCCAATGTATATCACTTGTCAGTTATCCCATCATAAAGCCTGGTATCAGGAGAAAGTTATGCCTTGTCTGGGGAGAAAATAAAATAAAAACAGTCTCACAACAGTGATCAGAGAAAAATGCATATTTTCAGCATTTGTAAAGGAGCTGTAAGGGTTGACAGTATTGAGGGGATGAGCAAGTTGTCTTGAATGTCTTCTCAGTTTATTCTTTTGGATGCAAGTTCATTTGTTGTTCACCTTTACGAGGCTTATGTGGGGTTTTTGTTGTGTTCATGGACTTCACAGCTAGACATAATCCAGTTCCCTGCATTCATCACGTGGCCTTGGTCTGTTCAGTGGGCTTCAAATACCATTACCTTTGGCGTTGAATCATCTTCATCAAATAGACAACTTAGATGTCACTTCTAATGTCTGCCCAAACCTCATTACCAGAATACTTTCCAGCAAGGCTTTTAATCAGCCTGCAAAATGAGATTGATAGGGACACTTGGGAAAATGTTTCCTTAAAAAATAAATGAGTGTAGGATCTGCCTCTGCACATAAAGCAGATGATAAATTATCTGATGCATCTTGAACAAGGTCTGTATATCAGGTATCCTGTCACAGATAAAAGTTGTGGTTGACACTGCAGTCATTCCCAAAGAGGGTAAGAAACTTCCGTATTCCTCTTATACATGGTTGAACACACTCCAAGACCTATCTGTTCACAGGCTGGATGGGGATGTTCACCTGAACCTGGGGAATGACCACTCCTTTACTAGTAGCAGACACCCGAATGCATCCACCAAAAATTAAAAGAAGCAACATAGCATGGTACAAACAACTCTGGGGAGGATCTTGAACATTAGATCTGCACTGTGGTTTGTTTTTGTGTGTGTGGTAGTCGGTCACTTCGGTTTTTGTTGGCTTTTGGAGGCACGGGAGCTTTTCTAGCTAGCTGTGGTTTTTGAAGGCAGGCTGCTACCCACTGATGTTAGCCCTTCACCTGGCCCTTGGAGGTTTTATGGGAGTGCTATTTGTTACTGTTTGGGTAGGATAGTCTGGAGTGTTGTCGTAAAGATGAAACAGCGTGTGTGGGGAAATGCAATCAGGTTGTTTGGATGTAATCAGAAAGGTCTCCCGTGGATACAGACAGTATTTGTTTGGCAGCAATACCTGTGACTGTGGCATTTATGTTTTCCTCACTCCAACTAACAGAGCAGCACCTCAGTGGGTTTCTGATTCCAAGACAATTTCCATTTGGGACTCCCTTATGAATAAGGTATTGTAGCTGCTGGCAACTGCCTGTTCCCTTTGATCCTCTTTATTACGCCTGAGTCTTAGCACCCTGTATGTTTTGGGGATGAGATTGTTTGTGAGATCTGTACCATGCTTAACCTTGTGCCCAAATGGCATTTTGTGTTGGCAAGTTAACCTACATTTCGTTGTCCTCGGGCACAATTTGGGTGTCAGCTGCTTCTGTTGTTTAGTTGTCAGCATAGGTCTTTCAAGGTGAATTGCAGACGCTGTCCTCTGACAGAGCGATGAGGATTTGACTACTTCCAGTAATTCTGTTAGCCGAGGAAAAGGAAGTGTGAGGGCGGGTTCTGCACGTAGTACAGTGTGAATATCTGTGAACATCTGTGGCAGGATACAGGGAACTTCGAAAATAATGCTGCGAAGGCAAAAATGCTTTCTACCCGCTCTAAACCTGCCTCCTGATGCTGGCATCGCAAATGTGCACACACCCTGTGCAGGTGGGCAGTGCCTCTCAACCAAGGACTAGACGTAAGCAACCTTTCAGTGCTTAGTGTTTGAAATATTCAAGTGGAAAAAAAGGTTAAACCTTGAACTGCATCCTGAGGTATCTAGAAAGCAATTTTTTAAAGCTCAAAAGAATGCAAAATAGGCAAACCAGAACTGCAGAAGAGGAGGATTGTCACAAGCTCCAAAAATGCAAGCCTCACTGTGAGATGCATTTTCTCTCGTGCACCCACAGTTTTGAAGCATATCCAGTTTAAAAAAAGACCGAAGCAAGCATAGAAGTGAGGTGAAGCCCTCTGTACGTATGTTTGGCTTGTAATATAAAGCAAGGCAGTTGTCTTTGACGCAAAGAGGATGGGAATAAAGCTTTCAGATAATACTTGAGGGTTAAACAGAGTTGCAGAGCATTTGTGACTTCTTGTGGTATTATACCAGTTAAATTTCTCTAATTGTCATCCCTTCATAGTCAGAAGTTGCCAGGGAATGATGAGTAAAAGCAAACTTAATGATGAGTAAAATGATGCAAACTTAACTTACAAGCATGTCAAATTTCTGACACTACTGTGTCATATTGCCTTCATTAAAAATTGTCTTGCTGCCATATGTTCAAGACAGGAACATGGCAAACATACAATTTTCACAGATTACTTGGGAGAAAGTTTAAATATTTTTTTTTTGAGAGTAAGATTTCATAACAGAGGACATACTGAAAACACAATTAGGATTTCTGTTGCTGATTTTGGGGCCTCATTGTACACATCAGTCAGTTGGTCTTGTATTCTTGCTAAGAAACCTTGTCTTATGGTTTCTTAGAAAACCTGCAGTAGTAGATAGGAAGGAAAAGCAAAACTCCAACAGGATCAAGGAAAAGAAAGCTACGTCTTAAAGTTCATGATGCTTCATCTGGTACAGAAGTAAATGGAAATCCAGGGAAAAATAGAGATGGCCCATACATATGAAGGTGAATTTCTAGAAATGATGGCATCGCTCTTGCCATACAACACAAGGAACTTGCTGTGTGGTACCAGGGATATTGTCTCTTCTGTTCAGCTCTGAAAACCTCAGGCTAACTTGTCATCTATTGAAAGAAACTAACTGATGATGTTTTAGAAATCGGTTTAGATTAAAAACTGGGAAAATATGGTTGTCTGAACAAAGGAAAATCTGCTGCTAAGACTGAGTTAGTACTGCTGCTTATTTTGGATGCTACCAATACTATTAAACCGAAAGGCACAGAAAAGAAATGTTACACGAGCAAAAGTGAATCATAGCCAGTGTTATCTTCATTTGCTCAAATCCAGAGTTTAAAAACCCTTACTCTGAACTTGATGACATTCTCAGAGAAATGTGGAGACACTGTAGCTAAATAATTCTAACTTTAAATAAATATTTCTAACTTTAATGTACAAAAAAAGGGAATCTTTATTTTTAGCTTCTGCTTGATTTCCTTTTGATATTATGCTAAAGAAATATGCTAAAAAAATACCATACCATATCAGAATACCGTGTTTTAAATGAGTATACGTGGATATTCAAGTATTATTTTTTTCTTCCAGCCTCTTGTGGTGCCTCATAGAATTCATTCAACGAGTAGAAATGTGAGAGAAGAAAAGACACGCTCTGAAATAAACTGTAAGCATGTATAAATGACAACATTATATGTTCTTAAATTAATCATTAATATTCTCTTACAATTTCAACTAGTATTCTGGGTATTTGACACATAGAAACATTTTTATTGGTATGCAGCAAAATAAAAACTTTCACTTCCAGAATGTATCTGCAGGTGAAACAGTGTAATAAATGTGTCTAAAATACTTGAATACACACTTTGTCAGCACTTCAGTAAATCTTACTATTGCTTCATCTTAATTGAACAGTACACAGCCTGAGATCTTCTGATTGCTGGTTGGTATAGCCCCATATCTCACTTGGGCAAGGATATTGAGAGTGATGCCAGATTGTGCTGGGTACCAGAATGGCAAGGAAAGCTTTTTCTTCCTTAATTTAGTGTATTTGTCATGTTTGCTTTTGAATTGAAACAGATATATGAAAATTGGGAAAGGAGAAGGTTGATCACCAGCCATTAGAATCACTCCACTCCCAAATCCCCAAGTTTTAGTCATTCCTTTGCTTGAATTAAATCATAGCATTTTCTTGCAGCTTCAGTTTTCTTTAACTAAAATAGAGGGGAGATGTCTTAGACCTGCCGAAGAGCTCTGAGAAGGTGTGATTAGTTTTCTCCGAACTTCATTCAAGGCTCTTTAGTCCTAATGAGTCTCCCATAATAACACATCCAAAAGTAAATTCACATAATAGATGTTTTTATAAGCTACAGCTGTACTAGACCTTTAAAGAGGGTACTTTGATGCCCTCCCTATTCACTGAATCCTTTTCCAGATTGTAGAGCAATTAGGTAGGGTAAACGATGATTTTGCTGCCTTCTGTGATAGAATAGTAGCATGTGTCAAAAGTTTCCATCAGTGAGCATAGAATACAGTCATTAAACCGGATTTATTACATGTGTTAACCTTTGGAGGAAAATTTTGTCTAATTGCTGCTTAACTTAAGTTGTTGTTTTCCTTTTCTCTTCTTTAGTTGGTCAAGTAAAATTTGATCCACCCTTGAGGAAAGAAACAGAGCCACATCATGAATTTGTGAGTAACAAGCAGCGTGTACAATGCACAATACATCATTCCCTGCAAATATCAGTGGAGGAGGGGAAATAAAAGATGCATAGCACACTTCCTTAGCACTACTAAAATCAGTAGTAATTCTTCCAACAAGGGGGAACATATCGGTCCTAATAATTCAGTGTCATTAGACTGTATGCATCAAGACCCCCTTCTTTGTGGTTTTTTTCAGGTTTGATGTATGTGCTAAGCAACAGCTCTTTGTGGTTTTCCTCTATCCTTTATACCTCATTGCCAAGTATATCATTCCCTTTACTTAGAGTTACAGTTCTAATTGTAGAGTTGCTGTGTGTGTACTCAAATGCTTCTCTCCCCCATGCTCATATTGACAATGATTGCTATTGGAAATAATCATAAAATTGAGAGCCTGGGAAGAAGCATGATGCGTTTGAAAATGGATTTTTGGGGGGAGGTTTATTTTCCCATGCAAACAAACTTCTTGTAGCCCTGAATCACACCTGAGCCACACGGAGTCTGGCAGTTGGTGTATTGAGTGACGATATAGTACTGAT
Organism: Netta rufina; assembly: GCF_964035555.1. NCBI lineage: Eukaryota > Metazoa > Chordata > Aves > Anseriformes > Anatidae > Netta > Netta rufina. The sequence continues at coordinate 13,860,403 of NC_140125.1, forward strand.
ATTTTCCTCCTATGGGTCCATCAGTACAAGAAAGGGCTACGAGAACTCAGGCAGTGGGGGAAAAGGTGTCTGTGCTGTCTGTCACACGCCACTGCAGTAACTTCTGTGATGGAGGCTGTTGCTTTCCACATCTGTGCACTTGGGCAGTTTCTTCCCATTCCTGGGAAGGTCAGTGTTTCTACCATCAACTCAGCAGCTACCTCAGAATCATTTCTGAACTAATTCCACATTATCAGGACTTTGTTTCTGTTCTGCATTGTCTGGATTGTGAAGAAAATTGGTGGCATCATGTAATTCAAAGTATGATGCTTTTTACTTTTTAAGAATTTTATATATATAGAATCATAGTTGCCAAAAGATGTGGGTGGAGAAGCTCAAGTTTTAAAATAGTTTCTTTCATTTTGATTTTATCAGTCATTCACTGTACAAACCAACTAGTCAGCTGGACAGCTTCACTGGGGCAGGGAGGTATTTTTCATTGTACCTTAGGAACCTGAGTTGCTAAGCTGCAGAGAGAGAGAGAGATTTTCTGCAGGGGGTTGAGGCATGACTTCTGAAAGCTCTTCTTTGGCAGGTATGCTTGGAAAAGAGAAATTGGGCCTTTTCCCACAGCGTGTGTTAGCAATCAGGACCTTTGCACTTCAGAATCTTAGAAGCTCTTTCTGCTACAAGAAGGGACTTGAACTATCCAGATTAATTCTACTGATAAGGAAATATTTTAGTATTATGTATTCCTCTGAGAGTTTGCATATTTCAAACCTGTCCAAAGAACTTGCCTTCTCTCTCTACAAAGATCTGTAACTGCTTTTATGGATCTTTCTCAAGACAGAAATTAACTGCCCCTCTGCCCATAACAGAACAAAGCATACAGACATGACTTGTCCTTTCAGGATATAAAAATCCTTTGCTTTAGGACATCTTAAGTAATTTTCACCTTTAAAAGATTAATATATTCTTTTTGATTACCTGGCAGGAGTTGTGTTTTTTTTTCTGTAGTGCTGGTCTAATTATTTGAGTTTGTTTTCAGTGTGAGCATGAATGGGAAAGAACGAAACAATCATCAGTTTGTCACAGGATTACTGTGACATACCTAAAAATGCAAGCAAGATAGATAGTTCTGTAGGCAAAGGTAACTGCTTACATGAAGTATTTGGATCTGTGGTAGCTGTTTCTGTAACATATGCCAGCGTAGACTGAATTAGAGGAGTCGTATTAATTCTTACAGCTGCTGTTAGCCAAGAGAGAAGCATAACTGTCATTTTCCAAGTGATGATGCTGGGTCTAGAGACAAAAGAAAAAATACATTTTGTTGTTAGAAACCAGCCATGGAACAAATGGGCAATTGCAATTGGCATTTTCAAGGAATGGCTGCTCTAGCAAAAGAGCCTTCGTACAAAGCAGGCTAGAGGAGAAACTTGTAATAATCTACACCCTCTGGGGGAGAGACTTGGAAACAGGAGCAAGAGATGCGCTCTCTTTTTCCAACAATAATGTGAATCTATTTGTGTTAAAGCAGTTCTCCTGACCCTTTTGCTTTTGTCTCACTAAAGCTTGTTTAAACTCCATGCGAATTTACTGAAGGGGTATGAGCACACAAGCCAAGGGACTGGACCACTGCTGAATGATGATTTATTGTTGGTGATGCCCTCATATTTTATGCTGGTACACACATGCCTCTTACTGAGGCAGGTTGTCACCCATTACCACAGCTCAGGTGATGAACAATAAGTCGTCATTTTGGTGTGATTCAGTAGCATTTGGTGATGTGACAATACCCTTAGCTGTGTTCCCCCCTCCTGCCTGAACTGTTTTAACATGGTTTGAGCTTCAACTAACAACTCTTTTTTTCTTTTTAGCGAGAAAATTTCCCTTTATCTATCCCTGGCTTTCAGTCACAATGTAAATAACTTGAGTTTCTTGATCTCTATCTAATGAACAGCCTGACAGTAGCGATTTTTTGGACAATTCAGAGGATATATACTACACTGCAAGATCTAACCTGGTATTTTTCATCTTATGCCTTTCTTTGTCAGTGTTGGTTTTGTCTTTGTTTTCCTTTTCCAAAGCTCATGTTCTGTGCTGTTGTTGTAGTGGTGTTCTCATCTGTGTAAAAGCCATTTGGTGCAAGGATTATTCTATATGAATGTTTCTGTAACATAGGATGGAATTCTTACAATGTGCAGTACTGAAAGTGTTTAACCCATACTCGTGTTTCGTTAAATCACTTCTGTAGAAGGGGCTCAGTATTACACGTTCATTCAAACTTATTTAACTGCTTTACAATGCCTAACGTGTTAATTTTATGGAGGGTGATTAAAAAAGAGAAACTACATCCTCTTCATATTTTTGCTTGGTAGCTCCTTTAAATAGTTCCATGAAAGACTATAAAATTATATAAGTTTAAATATCCAAATTCTCCAGATAGCAGTTATATTACAGAATGAATATAAACTTAATACAAATAACAGAAGGCAGGGTCATAAGTGTTTTCAATGGCATTTGGCACCATTTATACTCTGATATATTTTCCAAATTTTCTGTTACCACACTGCTAAAGAATTCAGTTGTTAGCACTGTAGCATGGAAATTACTGTAGAAAGCAAATTTTCTTATTTCTTTACTCTTTAGGCACAACGTAGTTACGAAAGTAATGCTTCTGACTTTGACAACTTCTTATATGGTGGAAAAAATGAAGAAACATTTTGTAGCAGATGAGGATTGTTTTAGTCGATTTCTTTGATTTGTGAGCTTTTTAGTATAAGTGTACTTGGGGGGAGGAATGGAAGACTGAGGTGTTTGGGGATGTTTTTTGTTTGTGATTTTTTGTTGGTTTTGGCATCAGTTGGCTTGGTGCAACTTGAATCTGCCAATGCTGTAATTACTGAGAGCTTTGACTCATTTTTGGAAGGAACTTAATGTGGAATTCCTTGGTAGAAAAAATGTTTCACAAATTGTTTTGAGATTAGTAGCTTAGATTTCCCTATATGCGGTGGGAACAACTCATCCTGTGCAATTGCTCTGTTTTTGGGGATGGGTTTTTCTTGATTTTATTTTTGTTTTGCCTTGTTTTATTTTTCAGTTGCTGCTTTTTTTTTTTTTTTTTTTTTCCTTCAGATCTCCTTTGGCATTGTCACATATCCCATTAGCTTAAAATCTGAGGGTCTAAAGGGGAGATGAGAACGCATCTCCCAAGTGAACTGTCCTTCTGTTGCATGAGGCCCTGGGCAACCTGATCTAGTGGGTGGCATCCCTGCCCATGGCAGAGGGGGGCTTGGAACGAGGTCATCTTTAATTAAGGTTCCTTCCAACCTGAGCCATTCTATGAGTCTGTGATATGTTGTTTTGCACATTTTCAGAAATGTTTACTGTGATAAAATTGATAAACTACTGATGTTGCAATCATGAGAGGGTATAGCAGGGCCAAATATCTTTCAGTTAAAATATTGTTGCTGTATTTAAGCATTAGTTCAGAAATAGCCTCAGGTATGTAGTATCTTGAGGAAAAATATTATTTTCTTCAACCTGTGACTTCTTTCAGGTTATTTTTCCACCAGATGGGTTCTAGTGGAAAAACAGAGCTTACTGTTGACAGGATTCAAATCAAAAAGTCATGTTGAGCAAATTTTAGTTTGGGTTATCCTGGTCATCAATGAAATATTGTGTTGAAAATCTTTTTCATAGCTGAAAAATTGTTTTTGGATGCATCCACCCCGGTCTTGGAAACTGATTGATAACACTATAGTCACTTTTTTTCTTTGTATTGGAGGAAAAATTAAATGATTCTACATTGGACTTCATACAATTTAGTCTGGAGTATTCAACACACAGTGGAAAGTATTGAATTCTACTTTTTAAGGAAGTGGGGATGGAGGAGGTGAAAATGTCAAGTTTCAAACTGAAGTTGTTTTCAGTTGCTGTCAAGTTAGCGTTCACTTTAGATTTCTCTGGCAAAGTATTCAGTAAGGGATTTGTGGTTATCATGCAATGCTTGCTGTTAAATTTGCCAGAGGTATTTATGCATTAGATCCGTGGGGGTTTTTTTTGCTTATAAACATTCTGGATTTAATATTTTTTAATAGTCTTTGGCAACAGTTAATTTTCAGAATGCAGTGTTTCAGTATAGCTTTTTGGTGTTAGTTATTTATTTGTGGCATAGAAATTGAGAGATTTATAGGAAAACCTTAAGTTAAGGAGAAGTGACTGACGTAGATGATAAACTTTGCCCGGAAGACTTACTCTTTAGTTTGTTGAGATCATTTTTCTCCTCACTATACATGCATGTGTATGATTTTCACTTTGTTAAAAGCCATATATATTCCTATTCCTGCTTAGTTATACTATATTTTTAGAGTTATATTAGTTATCTATTAGCTGGATTTCAGAAAGTCTTCATACTTCGCTCTGCTTTAGTTAATGAAATGATGTGTGATCCTTAGAAGAAAATGAGTAAAAATGTGAGGGGAAAAGTATGTAAGGGTTAGGAATGTGTTTGGTTTTTGCTTTTTCTTTTCCTTCACTGTATGTTTTCAGTACTTTCTACCTCAGCAGAAGTAATCAAGAAGATGAGATGCTGAATTTTGTTGCTAGAAGGCAGTTTTAAAATATTGTGTAGAGGTGTCTGTTTGATTGGGGCCTTACCATAGTTAATTAGGGTGGTAATGTTCGCTTACGTGGATGCAAAATAGTGCTGTTTGTGCCAAGCAGACACTCAGACAAAACGTATAGAGAACTGAAATACAAGGAAGAGGGGAACAATAGCTACGTAGCAGTAACGCACAGGAAACCTCAGTCAGTCACCAGGGAGGAATTACTTTTGCTCATGGTTAAATATATATATATAATTAGCTATTTCTGCTATCCACAGAAAATAAAGAATGTGATTTTTAATGAAGTAAAGGCATTGGAAGTGTATATTTATTAAGAAATATTAAAGCTTGTCTTAAAATAAGCATTCTTTTTTATGGGGTAGCATGATAGGAACTGCTTAATCATTATTCTTATTAAGAAATAGGGATGCATATGTGCCTTCTTGTTTGCTAAGTTTGTAGTCAAAGGTGATGTGTAGTCTTCAAAATTCAGATTTACTTCCCCAGCACTTCGTGGATTTAAAGACTTAAGAAACAAGGTCATTTGAACAAACAAAATGAATAGATTAACGTTCCAGGATTAAAAGATACGTGAAGTAACTGCGAATTGCTGGTTAACTGTATACATTGTTTTGCTTTTTGAGAGACTGAACACTTAAAATAAATTTTTCAGTACAGCTCAGCCTTCGAGAACAAATCTGTTGATTAGGAAAGAAGACTAAAATTTACAGTAATGCTTAATTCATCATGAAGTTCTGCAGAAAATTCAATAGCTTTTTTTTGAAGCTTCAACTGCTGAAGATACTGTAGATTTAATCATTCTTGGGGAACTTGTTTTATAGCATCGTTGATTTCTTTGAAGGGTGTAATTTGCCGTTTTACATGACTTCTTCCTTTAGTTATACCCAGACTGGTGAGAAGAACTAGTGGTTATTCCCTGTATTATCTCTTTTCCAGAGTGATTGTTGTCAGCAAATAGCCTTCTGTCTTGTACACAGTTATGTTGGCTCAGGAATGGGTCCTTCATAACCTGAGCTTGAAAGCAGAATAATCTGGGGTTGTGTCTTAGATTTAACAGCAAAGTTATTAATGATTTTCTCATTCCTACTGGGTGTAGGTCTTAAGCTTCTTTTGGAAAATGTTTAGTCATTCAGACTCATTTAGTGTGAATGTTGTCTGATTAGAAAGAGTTTTTGTTAACTAATTGGCATGGTATGTATCTTAAATGAGAATATTCATGGAGATTAATAATGTTGTTGGGCCACTTTCAGGATGTGGGTGAGGTGATAGCCTTTATTAAAGCAGATGTTGCATCATTTAGTACTTCATGCTAATTTGTTCTTCCCAGTGGGAATCCATACATGATAAGGTTTCTGTTTTGTTTATGTTTACATTTGGCTTTAAAAATAAAAATCTACTTACACTTGTTCTTCTTATAAAGTATAATAGCTCTGTGGAGGGCTTATATGATAAATGCAGTACTTATCTATGTTAGTGTATTAAATATATAGCTAGAAGGTGTATAAAGTCACAATTCCAGGATATATTTGGGAAAAAAAAAAAAAACAAAACACTAGCACTTTCAAAGAGCCGACTAGCTCTCAAAATGTATCTGGTAATCAAGAGTGAAAAAGTAGGTTTCTCTAGCAATGGGTTACTTGACCCCACATCCCCATATTTAGGTTGAAAACCAGAAATATTTTAAAAGTTTGCAAGAATGCTAACAGGCTAGTCAAGGACAGGGAATGAAAAATATATCCAGTTATAATCATAGTGAAAAAAATGCTAATAGCACAATGGTAAAATGAATAAAAAATAAGCTTTTGTCCTTTTAAAGAATTTAAGCATAAGTAATTCTGGCAGATGCCATTTTTCATAATGAGGAATCCAGTGAAGCTTGTAAGGTCTTGTGACAGGTGAAGGCTCTTTATGTTTGCTTATTTTCTCTTATTAATTTTCCTGTCGTTGCTGTACAATGTATATGGTCATGCATTGCATGATATGTAAATTAAAATGGACAAGCATTTTATGTCTGGCCAACATAAGATTTCTGTTTCCTGCTTGTGATTAATGTGATTGTGCAAGATGCAGACAAAGCACTTGACACTCAAACTGAAAATTTCAGATTTCTGTATACCGGTCTGGGGTTATTTTTCTCCAACAATCCTTTTTGTGGCATCCTCTTACACAGACTCACGCCACCTGTTTAACCTTGTTGTTTGTGAGTCTAGTGATTCTTATGTTTCCAGTCTTGTTATTTTCTGCTGCAGGCCTGAATCCCCAAATACCTGTGCTTACATTTGGCTGCTGTGGACCTTTTTGAATAAATTATTTTTGGAATAATTACTGACTCACAGTCAGGAGAATTAGATCAGTGTATCTCTGGTGGATTGGGGTGTGTCAGCTGATGGTGAGAACCAGCAGAAAGAAATTGCCTGGATGATGTTACAGATACTGGGAATTACCAAGGCTGAAATTGCAGAGGGCTTAGGATGGCCTTTCACAGGGGAGGGAGATTCTCTGAGTGAGCTGTTGGGGTACAGGAATAGAGTAAAACTGTGGAGAAGGAAGATAAGGATACCAGAAGGTATCAATAATACCTGTGACTGAGGCCTAACCCCTTCCACCTGCTACCTCATGGAGCCTGAGGTGTGGCCCTGGAGGAGGGCAAGCCTTCCACCTGCATGGCCATTTCTGAGCCCTTCCTTCCTGTCACCTCATTTTTCTGTGGGAGTGGGTAGGGTTTGTTGGTGGTTCGGAGTTTAATTCTAGAAAGTGGTGTGTAATAAACTCATACTAAGGCTGACAAGTCTCCAAGGTTCAGGAAATGGCAGCTTTGGGCTTGCCATTGCAGTTTTTATACAACCCTCTGATCTCTACCTTTTTACATCATATCAGTTACGTGTTGTTTATTTCCACAATATCTCACTTGTCCTGGGAAAATATGAAAAGTCACTGAAGCAATCAAATGCTACTGACAGCTGTGGTAGAAACACCCATGTGGAAGCTACTACTTAGCTTTACAGAGTAGAGTTGAAGGTGCAGTAAACAAAACCTGGAACTCGTTGCCAAGTAGAAAACAACCTTTCATAGCTTTGTGTGAAGTGATTGCCCTTCAGTTTGGGACTGAAAGCTTGTGGTGGCTTGTGCTTTGGTATCTGGGAGCACTGGAAAATCTTGTAGGAGACTTCTCCCTTGATTCTTAAAAACAGCCTTTGCGAGATCAGCCCCATGAGTTGTCGTTGTCTAGCCCAAGCTCTTGCAGCGTGGCTGTCTGGGCACTTTTCTGAAGGATGGCATGGTTTTGATACAGGCTGCAGCCAAAAGAGGCCTATTCTACAGAAAATACTTCAAAACTATTGAAAAGTTGTCTAGGGAAGAGCAGTGTAGCTTCATTTGTCACTAACTTAGGTGATAAGTGACTAATTTCTCCTGGTGAACACACACAGTGTTTTGGGAAGCAAGTTTATGTGCAGATTTCTGTGTGATTCATCTCAAGAAGCCAAAACCATTTGATTATAGCAGTATCCTCCTGGCAGACGCAAAGTTGTTGGTGCTTCAGTATGGTCTCTTTATTCCCATTAATGAATTAAATTTGTATGCCATACGGCATCCATTGAATAGTAGTGTCTGAGGCCTGTTGGCACTTCTTTTTCTGAGTAGCCAGCCCTCGGTGATAGCTTGAGTGCTTTATTTTGCTGCCCGTTCTGTTAATACTGTATTTTTATTTTTGATACAAAAGATATTGTTAAAATCTACATAAGAACATAGAGTTATCTCTCAAATATATATCGGATAACCAGAGCTATTAAAACCCTTTTAGTGTCTTCTCTGCTTATTTCTTTAACATTGCCATCTGCTAAAGGCATTTCAGGCTCTCTGCCAGAAGAACTCCCCATCTGAAAGGAATACTATTAATGTGCCAGGGAGGGATGGCTGGCTTCTGTAAAAACTAGTGCGATCAATTTGATGGGGCTTGATCCATCACAAAGTCCTTTTTGTTGTGTTTTTTTTTTATTTCCTTTTCTACAGCTGACTTATTTGAGGAAAGGATCTGTGAGGCTAAGGAAGAAGCTAATGACAGAGTTTTAAAAGGAATTAGAGGTGCAGCAAGCTGGCAGAGGAGATTTTCAGGTGTGGTGGGCTTGAGAATGGTGTTAGAGGCCAGAGGAACTAGTTGGTGTGGTAGTTCAGGTGTTGTAGAGAGGGGTAACAGCAGTGGGGTTGATGTGGGGTATGTGTTTGCTCACCTGTTCATCTTAAAGATTCATTCTCTTGTATTTCAGGATCTACAGCTAGAATATGGTCATGGTCCTCCGGGTGGCTACTTCTTGGGTGCAAATAAGTGAGTAAACAATGGCATTTTCTGTCATGTATATTCACTCAAGGCTGTTTTACTACAAGTTCACAAATGTGTGTTTAAACACATCAACTGAAATGGATGTAGTAAAATGTCAAGCTTATTTATATCAGTTATGGTTCCAAAGTCACTATTTATACAATATTAGTAATTGATACAGAATTACAGCACCTTTCAGTATTTGAGGCAATGTTGATCGTACTGTCTCTGTGGTGCTGTGAGTCTCCTTTTAAGAGCTGTTATCTTGGTCTGCTCGTTAACAAAATGTTCTGCATGGTAGGTGTTGCAGAGCACAATTTTACCCCATCTAGTAAGTACCACTGCTCTTCTTTGAAGTTCCGATATGAACCCCTTCTTAGTGTTATAGGGCATGAAGAGCGTTCAGTTACACAGGCTTTGAAAAGTAAAATTTACCTGTTTCGAAGACATTTAACTTTATAGGTTTAATAATTTTCTTGTGTTAGTCATGTGAAATAGTTTTCAAAGATATCGTTCCTTTCCACCTAGTTTCTTAATTTCCGTTTATGCATGCCAGAATTAGGATGCTTACCTTTGTGTTGCTAAATCAAATCATATTTTAAAAATGCAGGAAATCTAAGCATAAAGCATGCTGTTTTTTTACTATCTTTTATAGATCAGTAAAATCTGTATACCAATATCTGTATAAATCTATTGTTTCCTATTCCTGCATTTCACCTGTTATTCTTCTGTGTTTTCAAAGACACAAAACAATGAATCTATTCCAGCACAGTAGCTGAATGCACATGTTACTTCAGCTTTTTTTTAATGCTGCTGATTTTCTTGATTAGTGTGGTTTTCTTCTAAATTTGATCAAGTTAAAACAGCCTTGTTTTACAGTACAAGGGCCACTGTGCTGAATAGCAGTACATTAATAAATGCAAACGGAAGTGTACTGTGTAACTTAGAAAAATGCAGCACTGTTTGTTTGTATGTAGATGTTTGATTTATGTTCTGAAAGCTAGCTAAAATAATATGCTTTGCATTATTTGCTGATAGAATCATGGGAGCATTTGCCTTGGCTTTTGATAATTAAGATTGTGTGCCACAATTAAACTGTCTTCTTATTCTTATTTAATTCTGAAGGAGTCTCTTAAAATCAGTTGAAGAAGAACTGCATCAGCGGTAATTCTATTCTTTTTTTCCTCTTGTGTGTTTCAAAGTCATTTGCACGTTGATTTCTTATGTCTGTCACAACTAGTTCTTGTTTGTCCCTGTGTGTGCCAAGAAGATAAGAGAGAGGCTTAGTTGGCTGTAATACAGCTGTGCTTTGAAGAAGAATAATAATCATGATAAAAAGCTAAAAGACAATAGTCTGTAAAAGGGGTAGTAGCCCTTTAATCTCCTTTTTTTTTTTTTTTTTTTTTTTCATTATCCAAATAATTTTGTTAAAACTCACTCAGCCATAGTACCTTGTTTATTTTCTTAGGGGACACGTGGCACATTTAGAAGATGATGATGATGCAGACGATGATGCTAAACAGTAAGTCCTCTTGTAAAAAAAAAAAAATAAATAAAACCTGATACTTGAATAGAAGAAAAAATAATAAAATGTTGAATTCAAGATACACATTTAATATTTTTCCTAGGTTACATCATCAGAATTTTGCTTATTGTGCTGATAAACTTGTGGTAAATTAAGGAGAAAGATCTTGTTCCTCACATGATGTAGTTGCCCTTTTGTTTTCTAATTTTGAACAATATCTGTGTACTTCTATTGAGACCGTAAATTATCTCACCCTTGTCCTGGATGTGTCTTTTAGAAGTGATGACTATGTAAAGCTCTAAAAAAAAAAATACATAAGGTGTGTTACCATCTTCTCTAGATGACTGAATTTGTGCTGTCCGCATTCTCAGCCAAGAGAATGCTTATTTAGGTGTTTGAGGATGTTGGAACAGAGAGAACCAGCTTCTTGTGACTGCTAAGGCAGTGTGGATAGGCATATGTTAAAGTAATTATGCTCATTTAATTCCACTGATACAAGTATTTGGGGGCGTTTTCACTTGGCAGATGAGCACTCAAAAAATTTCCAACACACAGCAAGTATGTGGAAATTTACATTCCTGAATAAATCCAATGTAAAGAAAAAAAAGATGCCATTGAGACAGATTTCTTGTTTAGTTTCCAGTTAATGGATAATTCTGAAAGCTGTTGCTTCATACCAGAAACCTGTAAAACATGCATTCTCTGTCACTGGACTATTTACCCCTTTCCAGAGAAGCAAATATCTCTTTGTATTTCTTTTCTTGAGGTATTTTACTCTTGTTCCCTTGTAACAAAGGTAGGGCTTTCATCACCTCAATGAACATGATGGACAGCCCCCTTGAAGAAGGGGGCTACCTTGAAGAAGGCTACTGATCTTGATAGTGTCTGATGTCAGCTACTTTACAGTGACAGTACTTTAAACTTGCATTGATTAATGATCAACTTCTCAAAACACAAGGCTGTTTGGTGCAAGTGACATTTACAGAAGAAAAATGATTTAGTCAGTTTTTAGCAGGCATTATTCCCTTGCTAATTCCTTGAGAAATTCTTCGTATTTCATTAAGTGGCTTTCTAAAGATACCATCAATTACACTGTTTGTCAACAATATGAAGCTTCCAAGTATTATCTTCAAGGGGAAGAGAGTGGTAACAACACTCATTGATCTGTTCTCCTGCATTTGGACCAAAGAGCCTCCTCTGCTCGTAACTGCATAGACCTTACTAATGGTAAATGAGGCTTCCTTCACTGTAGGATGAAACGGTCCCCCTATAGCTCCATAATGCCAGATCTACTCTGGTCAGAGCACTGAAGATGCTCTGGATAGCTGCACTGCTGTGAGCCAGTTCAGCTTGGTTCCTCCAGCTGTATTAATATCTAGATCTCTTCCTTGTGTACAGCTCTGTGTCCTTGTTCATTTTTGCTTTGTTCCTTCCCTCCTGTCTTTCTTGCTCTGTTTGCAGCTCGTATCATCTACTTCAGTCATGTTCTGGGACCAAAAAAGCACCCCATAGCTTCTAGAGAGGTTCTGGTTTGTCTGACCCTAAGGACAGTCACAGATGGTAGTACGAACATGTCTTGAGATTTTTGTATCTTCTCACATTGTATACCTAGTATTCTTTTTCTACTGAGAGGTCCTGAAATTTTCCTGGTATCACAGTGATAAGCCTCAGATGCCTCAGCCTTGACTCAGATGGGTTCTGCACGTGCCTGTTTCCTCTTGGTATCTGTTTGAGTCCAGAGCTCTGCTGCGGTGTGTTGGGACATCAGCTCAGTCTCTCATAGCTTTCTCTGGAGCCTGCTTGAAGATTCAGGGCTCTTATTTGATTCTTATTTGATTTATATTCTGTGGGATGGAGCTGCAGTTGAAGAGCACATGTGACATCAATAGCTTCTTCCCTCAGACCCAGAACACAAACAATGAAGCAGCTGTCCCCTCACCACTCCAAACTGATGCCACTGCATGACTCCAAAGCTGGATGATTCATAGCAGCAGAGAATACACACACTTCAGGGAATATACAGAATTCTCTCTCTTCTTTTAAGGATTTTGGTTGCTTTGATACATCTTTTTCTCACACATGTGGCTAATCTGGTGATGCTTGAATTTCCTGGTTATGCAAGTTGAGAAGGCAGAAAATTTTGATGCAGTATCCTGTGTGATCAAAGTGCACATGCACTTTGCTGTTGAAACCAGGACGCACAGTCCTCTGTACAAACATCTATCGTATTTGGCAAAAGCTCTGACTTGTTTTTTTAAACTGGGTTTGACTGCCCAGTAACACTGTGGTGGCTGTCTGAAATGCAGAGAAGGATATGAAAGAAACAGAGTGGCGCTTGGACACACGTGACTCTGAAGAGTTGAGCTTGGTCTCCTGCTCAAGGTGATTGCCACCTGCATTGTGACTGAAGTACCTGTCACAGGGTATCCTGTTCTCAGAAGTCTCTTCCAGCTTCTGTAAAATAAAAGCAGCTGATAAGATGCTAGAACAGAAACTCCGGAGAAGAATGATGCAAAGCAGGCAAGCTGTTAAGCTGTAAACAAGCAAACTGATAATCTTACTACTTGGATATTCTCCCAAAACTTTGGAACGTAATTTAAAAAAAAGCAAAATATTGTGCAAGAATGTCAAGTTTTCACAGCTGTATTCCTGATTTATTTAATGGAAATAATCTTCTGTTCCAGAAGGTTAGGAAACAGTGCAGTGCAAAAGTTTGTAAAAACATCAAAATTCTAGGAAATTAAGATTTAATAAAAATACAGCACATTCTTTAAAATGCAAAACCGACAGAAGAAGAGTACTCCTGATGCTTCAGCTTTCTTTTTTCATGCTACCTTGTACTGTTGAGCCAACCTGCTGAATGATTAAGTTAAATATGTATTTCCCAAAAGATTTGTGTGAAAAAAAGAAACTCATAGAAGGAGAGGAGAAGGGAAAAACAGTAGGTTAGCTGTATATAGCATTTTTTTTCTTTGCTTTCATTTGGAAGGCTGTTATGAAAAGTTTGTGGTAAATTTTTTCAAGGAATGGTATTAGTCGGTTTAACTCTCCATTGCCTTATATATTTACAAATGGCTCTCTAGAAAAGCTTACTGAGAACCCAAACTTTTTTTCCTCTCAACAGAGTAAATGTCTGCTCTGCATCTCCTTGCTTTTTTCCACACAAGCATGTCCCACAAATCAGTTCAGGTCATTTGTGGTCTCAAGGATCCGTGATGCTTGAGTTTTCTGGTAGTATATGTGGTACGCACAGCAATAAGAAACATGTTTGAAGGTATTCGAGTACGATGCAGTTATTTTGATGTAATAGTGCTGTTGACAAGTTAATGGTGTATGTATAGGAGTTACTTGTGTGGAATTTATAGAATCCTGTATCCTCTTGAACACTGCAATATGAGATTCAAAGAAATACACCAGACAGCAACCTGTCGTGTTTCTTTTCTTTTACAGTGCCACTATGAAACCTAAAGTACCACCTCCTTTACCACCAAAGGCAAGTGAGGGGGGATTTGTTGCCCAGAATAAAAGGGATGCCTTTAAAAATAAATCAATGAAGAAATGCTGATGGTTCTTTGGGGTGAACCATGACTTGAGGACTAGAATCAAATTTTAAGTCAAGTGTGTGTTCAGGGGGAGTTCGGCGGTTACCATAATATGAGCAGAATTGGAGAAAAAAAAATTGTCAGATTGCTATCAGTTGGCTAGGCAAAAACTGCAGGTTTGATTACTCACTGTGCTGCACTAACTATCTTTGTATAACTGAAAAGGATTTTACAAGCAGCTTTAGTGCAGCCAGTGACTAAACAATGTTGTCCTTTGTGATTCCACTCCCTATTTGGGGTTCTTTACACAAATCTCTGGCTGTGTCATTGTACATTCCCTAGTTTCTATTTAAATGTCTGGTTTGGTTATCTGTAGTCATGAACGGTGACATTTCAGTATATCCAATAATTGTTTAATGCATAACTTGAATGTAATTTTGAATTTGATTTTTTGTCATAAGATTTTTTATTACTATTGATTTTCTTCTAATGCTTTTTTTTTTAAAAGGAAATCTTCATAGCATAACATGTTACTTTATTAATTTACCTGTGAAAATTCCAAGATCCAAATACTTCATGTCTTTTTCACTAACAAGTCTTTTTCACTAACAAGTCTTTTTCTATTATGTGAGTCTTTTTTATTGTGTATTTATTACTACTATGTCTTTTCAGCCTAAATCCATCTTTATCCCCCAAGAAAGCCATTCTTCTGAAAATGATAATCAAGGGACAATCAAGAGATGCCCAACGTCCGAGAGTCCAGCAAAATCTGCATCTCAAGTTCCACCCAGACCACCCCCACCACGGTTACCTCCGCAGAAATCTAACGTTTTAGGTAAGAGTTACACCAAGAAGCGTACAGGAGGTATTGCTTAAATAATCTGATGTGATTTTGTCTACATCTATGCACACCTTAAAGCATGCTGGAATGGGTGGGTGTTTTTGTAGTGGGTGAGTAACTGAAGGTGCATTGAAATTAAAGAAAAAAAAGCACACTGAAACTCTTAATGTACTTTCCAGTAAAGCCACTGACACAATTCCTTGCTGATATCAGTGGTGACGTAGTCGCCTTTCTAAGCAACATGCTTGTAATGTTGTATACTGAGATTGTCACAGGGAATAAACATTTTCCTGTGTGTAAGTTGCAGATTCTTGCCCTGTGTGTCAACTGTTATGGTAATTTGGTATCCGTAAACACGTCAAGATTACAGTTCTGCTTTCAAAGTTCAATTTTTATATGTAGTGAACGGGGTTAGGCAGTATACCAGGTAGTAGTGCTTATTTACTGTTTGCTCAGGCTGTTCCTTTGATGCTTTTGTTAAGGTCTAATGCTTTGAGTGCTGTACTAGGCTGGCTTGTTTTAAGCAAGTTTGGTGTTTGACTCTTATTTGGTATCTCACTAGATCTTCCTTGCTATATCTTTATTACTGCAGTTGTTGTGTTACATCTTTTGCTGTAACACTCAAGTATCTAGTGCTGAGGAATGCCTCGAGGCTACTAACTAAAAATCAGTAATTGAATTGTTAGCTATATCCAGGCTTCTCTTAGATACTTTAATAACATTTTTCCTCATAACCATGACTGCATCCCTTTTTCTGTCCACACTGGCTTTGTTGCATTAATTACCAACCACTATGGGCTGAGATTGCATGTGGCTTTATAGATGGTTATGTGTGCATGTGTGGGGAACATGTATGCTTTAGAAATAAGGTATTGGATCATGTCCTTGCATCAGTGACACGTCCAGAAATTTTGGTCTTTCAAAACTGTTTTTAGGCTAGACTGGTCTTCAGTTTAAGGTAGAACACATTTTTAAGTCTGAATCTCTTTAGGTAACGGCTTCACTTCTGTGCAATTAAATGGTGAAAGAGAAGGATCACCACCTCAACACAATGAAGACAGAGACACTAATTTTTCAAGGAAAGAAAGGAAAGAAATACTGGTGGGTATTTAAGCTTCTAGATGTTATTCTAATGCCTCAGCTGCTTTAAATGAGCAACTGAAAGGAGTAAGCATGCTTTTTAGAGTAGAAATAATGTTGGATGGCATCTTGTTTACTTGATTCAAAGCACATTTTTGCTAGATCATCTAGTTGTGATACAGTCTTATGCTGAAGCTTGAGTCAGTATTTGTCAGTAAAAACTAAAATAATCGTGGGTATACAAGGCTTGCTTATATTCACATATTTGAGAGACATCTAATGAGAGGGAGCTCCAGCAAGAGATGTGTTGTGCTGTACTGAGTAATGACTACATAAGCAAATGAGGAAATTAAGGAATATGCTGCCACCTGATGGCTTGCTGGAGAATTTGGCCGTTCCTAGAAAGGAACGGCATCAGGGCTGTTCCCAAATGAGTCCTCCTATCCCAGTGTATGCATACAGCATTTTGGGTGTTCAGGGGAAAAAAAAGATGAACTTAAATCTGGGGAGGGCTGTCCAGATACCTGAGCTGCTTGCCTACTGGCATTGGGAGTACCAGGTTTCAAGGTTTAGTAGCTTAGGTGCAGTGTCAAACTTGAGCTCTGTATACTCATGTGGAGTTGCATCCTTGGAGAGAATACAATTTTACACCACCTGATTCAGCTGTGGGCTGAAGAAAGGGAATATTCCTCATCCCTTTCTCTTCTTCCAAGTGAGTTTTTTTTCTTTCGATCAAAGCAGCACATGGCTTCCAGAGTGGTCACTTCATTACTGTTATGTAAAAGTGGAAGTGGGAATGAGAGATAAAAGAGTGGGAAGCTTGTTCAAGTTTCCCTGTTTCAGAAAACCTGAAACTGCAGCCTTTGGTGGCTTTTTCTAAGGATGAGACTGAAATGTAGTGCTTTTGAGAGAACTGAAGGAGAAATAGGTCAGCTACCTAGTGAACATTTTGGTTTTGTTTTAAGGAACTGCCAGTAATGCAGGTAATACTTCAGAAAGTGTGATTTCCTGAACTGCATTGAACCTGGCCTTTTAAATTGGATGTCTAAAGTTTCCTGTGTTTTTGTAAAACCTATTTCATCAGAAGTGTGCTGTTACTAGAAGGAAATGATGTTGATACAGTACGATGAGTTTAGTACCGACTGATAGAGCTTAACACTGCTTGAAGTATTGAACAGTTGAACAGTTGCTAGAATATTGCTTAAATTACTGGATATAGCATTCTTTCGAGCATCATAACATGAGAATGCTGTGCAAGAGATTATGCAGCTATTCAACGAGGAGATATTAAGGAATAATAGTAGTGGTTTTAACAAAGGAATATGATGCTCTTCATTTGGGATGTGTGGTCAGTAGGGGAGGGGTGGTTAGCAAAATTGTACGGAAAGAAGGAAGTATAGGTTAGAAGGAAAGTCTGTAGCCTAACCTCATGCTCAAAAATAGGAGTGTAGACAAAGCCCTGCTGTGGATTTTAGATCTGTTATGTGACACTGAACATGGTGATGTGTCCCAGGAGGTGCCTTCTATTACAAATGTGCAACAGAAATCTTTATCGTCTAAAAAAAAAATCTATGGGGAGGGTTTTGTGTGTATTTATTTTCTGTTAATGTAATTATGCTTGATTATTTATTAACTGCTTTTAACAGCAATGTACATTTTTAATATACATTTATATTTTGGTTTTGCTGTAGTGTGGGGAGATAATATGCATGTCCATGCATATGTACACTTGTGAGTATAAACAGTTTTTTAACTTTTATTTTTCAGAAACCAATTAGTAATGGCCTTCCTCCCACACCTAAAGTACATGTGAGTATTACTGAGACATACAAATGTATCTTTAAGGCAGGACGTGTTTTCTTACTAAAGCTGAGAAAGTATACTTTCTGAATATTTGTTGTATTTAAAATTAAAAAAAAAAAAGTGTAAAAGTATCTCTTAGAAATGTTAATCCACAGGTGTAGCATTTCAGAAATCACAGCTGAGTTTGTGCTAAGTAAATTCTGGAAATTTTTTGGTTTGTTTGCAACATGTAAAAGTAAATGAGAATTCTGTGACAGTAAATTAATTTCAAGTTTACTGGATGTACTTACTGATCGGTCTTTTCCTGTGGGATCTAAGGAGCTGATACCTCAGGAATTGCAGACGTAGCACTGAGTTCATCCTGAGCAGCTGTAGGTTTCAGAACTTCTGAACATAGCGTTCATAGATGCCTTAGGGCTGGAAATAACTGGCTACAATCACATAAGTGCACCTTCATAATGTAAAGCAAAGTAGAATTTCATTGTATTACCTGTGTGAACTTGTCATTGTGCTTCTAGCCAGCTCTGCCATCAGAAGAACTAGTCTCTCCCTTTTCTTGACCCTTTGTTTTCTGCCTTTAGCATTCTCCTCCTTGGATGCTGGAGTGTGCATTCATGTAGTTGTGCAGGGAGCCAGGGAAGGTGTTTTTAAACAAACCTTTTGGTACATTACTCCTAAGCCAGATCAGTTTTTCATCTTCACATCAGAAAATTAAATAGCTACAAGGATGCACAAGGGCAGATGATACTCTTTTTCTTCCTAACTATTTTAAAGGAGTAGGAAGGGTTAAGGCAGAAGTCCTGCCTCTTTTACTTAGAGCTGTAATACCTTGCATAAATGCATGGGATTGTTGCAGAGCTCCAAATTCTTGCTACATTTAACATTGGTTATCGAGGTCAACCCTGTTCTAATAAACTCAGTGCTAAACTAAATGCATGGCATAGGTGTGTGTATGTGAAACTAGTGGATGATAGCAATTTTGAGATACTTCTGGCACTGAAAACAACTGAATCACATCATGGGGAGGGAGAGATAAGATAACTGGTGACTGGAATGAGAAAAAGGGTAGAAAGTCTAATAGCCCAAAGTGTGAAGTCATGTGTGTTGTACTCCAGCTACAAACTGCAGGGACAGGCCATTCAGAGACTGTCAGCTGCCAATAAAATGGAGCTGTAAAAGAAACTAACTGAATAGGAGAACTTCTGCAGCTGATTGGATGAGTCCTTGGCGTTTGACTGCCCTTGGCATGTTCTTGAATCTTTGTGCTATTAATTCTGTGGTTCTGCTGGGTCTTTGGTAGGGTTAGAAACTTTCCCCTTTCTTCTTCTTCCCTCATTGTACCCTGCCTTTTATGTATAATTAGCTATTTCTAACCTTCCTGTTAAGTATTAGGGACTGATCTGGTACTTTCACACTCCTCTCTACCTCCTGTCTCCATCAGCTGCCAAATAATTGGTTGCAAATCTGCATGTTGCAGAGTGGCACGAAGTGTTTTGCTTCTCAGTGCCCTCTGAAGTAGCGAGGTGTTCTGGGACTCTATAATGGTATTTATGCATGGTCGTCTGTCATTTGAGAGACTTGGTTCAAATTTCTTAATAACCTGCTCTGGCTGTCTGTTCTTTTGTTTGTTTGTTTGTTTGTTTTTTCCCTTCCTGCCCTCTGCTATTTTTGGATGGCTTGCAGTTCAGGGGAGATGCATTAGCTACTACCTCTGAAGGGACACCTTGCCTCCTGAATTTCCTTCCAGACTTGAATGCCTCCATGGCAGCAGGCAGTTCAAGCTCCCTCACTTTGACCTTTTATTTTGTGTTTTTGTTTCCCCCTCAGCAACTCAGTTTAATAATTTGTTCTGCTTGATTCTCAGCTGTATCCTTGAGATTTGTGTGGTATTTATGGATGATACCCTCAGGCTCTGTATGCTGTTCTGAAGCATTTATAGCAGCATCTTGGCTCTGTAGGCTTCTCAGAGATCAAGGCTGAGAAAGGCCAGAGGAAAATGGTTGGTCTCTTCTGTTTTCTACCCATTCCTGCTCTCTTAGCCATCTTCATGCTGCAGAACTCAGCTAGGTGTTAACAGTGAACAGCAGCTTCTCTCCACAGCATCTCTCTCCAGTGCTTGGAACAGGGTCGAGGAGAATTGCCTAGCTGCTGACCAGAGCAGCAGAAATGCTTTGTTTCCTCCAAGAGATCAGAACCTCAAGTGTCATCTGATGAATTTTCAGTTGAGTGCCTTCAGTGTCCTGCATGCTTGGAAGGAGGCTTCCATAAACAGTTCCAAAAATCCTTTTATTGTTTTTCATGATATCCCCCCTTCAATCTTCTTGCTGCCAAGGGATTTGACAACATGGAAGCTGCGAGTACATTGAGGTCGCTCTGTATCAGTATCTACTCATTCTCCTGCCTTGTCATCTGTGTCTTAGCTCTTACTGATGTTCTTATGTATACAGAAGGATCAACTCACTCTCTAGTGAGCAGCCAGCTCCCTCCTTGGTACTGAGACTTCTGCAGCAATACTAGCAGTGCTGAGGTCTTTCCACTTCTCTTTGCGTCTTCCACATTTTGCTTTTCCCATTGATTTTTTTTTTTTCTCTTGCACTAGTAAAACAGACCAACTCATGGTCTTCATAATAGTGACGCGGGAGATGGATGTCCAAACCCCAAAGAGGGCTCTAATTTCTGCTGCTTTTAATTTTAAACAGTTAATTCTGAATTATTTTCTTTGCTTTTTTACACTAAACTACATTCAGAAGGCACTGAAATTTGTGTAGACTTTCTTACTCAGCAGAAGTTTAACAAAAGAAATTGTTGAAATGTTGACAGGAGAGCTATTTGTTAATTCACTTATAGGTCAATAATAATTCACAAAGTATTGACAGAAAGTGAAAACGTTGTCATGCCATAGCCCTGTTATAGAATATATAGCTTTGCATAAAGGTGATGTCTGCTCATATTTGCGACAGAAACACTTACTTTAGAATTACTTTTATGTTTGCCTGTCTTTTGGTAAATAATTACATTTCACTTTACTACCTGTTTTTACTATATCAGTTTGTTATCTACTGTACTGTCAATCAGGTCTGTTTCCTAACAAAATAGGAGGGGTTACTGTGATGTTCAGGGAAGGATGGAGAAAGCCCTGACTTCTGCTTTTCAGTCATTGTGATGCGAATTTACTAATTATTCTTATAGACGTCCTTAAGTACTAGTGCTTCATTAGGGGGAGGATGGAGAGATTGACTGAAATATACTATGCAAGTCTCTTATTTAGCAGGCAAACTGATTATGGCAAACATAGGATTATGCTAAATAAGGAATGGAATCTTCTACCAGAGGTTTTCCTTCAGGTAGCTATCAGTACTGTAAATACATCAACTCAGAACAATGAATAGGAAATCCAAAACGAAGATTTTAATTGTGGCATGTCCTAGAGTTTTATTTCATGTTTGTGAAGTATGGCAAGAATAAAGCTTCACTTTTGAGACTGTTCATAAAATCACAGAAATCAGGAACTTTTTCAGGTTTCTCACGTGTAGTAAGTACATGCTTAGACTAGTAATTTATGAGCTGCTTCAGAAATGCTCATCCTGGTATGTTTGTTCAGAAGGGTCTTATGGACAAAGAAAATATCACTTAAAAAAAAAATATATATATATATGTGTATATATATATATATATATATATAAAAATAAATTCCATTTGCCAGCATCTTGTCTGGATAATATTATTTTCCATGTGGCAAATGAAGCTACTCTTAACTTGTTAATACTTTTAAATCAAAATAATCCCATTGGAAGTGATGTGGATCTTTATTTATTTATTTTTACTTCTGCAGATGGGTGCTTGCTTTTCAAAGGTTTTCAATGGCTGTCCACTAAAAATTCATTGTGCAACATCATGGATAAATCCAGATACAAGAGGTAGTATGTCCCATCTATTCTACCTATTTTGTCCTCTCCTAGGCTTTCAGGAGTTTTTAGATAAGTACAACTATTCCCTTTAAAGTACCTTTATTTATGTAAGCAGTTCTTCAATTATACCACTCTTGTCTCAAGTACAGTGTGTTTTTTTAAATTACACTGAAGTATATGGGGCACAGTTTTCAACTTTAAAAAAGAATAAATTGCATGTTAACTAAAGGTAAAGAAATATCTTTCTGATTTTGACCCAGCTCTTCTCAGCATTGTAGTCCAAAAGATATCATTCCTAATTTATTTTTAAAAATCTGACTTCCAGAGGTTCTACTTGAGAATTATTACCTCATCATTTACTTATTGTTTTTTTCCCCCTAATCTTCCTAGTTGTAGTGGTTAGTTTGGTGCATCTCTTAATTTTTACATATCTTTTTAGTGCTTTATTAAATTGCCTGATAAAAAGGATAATTGGTAACACTGTGCTCATATTACCTGCAGTTTCACCTTCTGATTATAGGCCATGTAGACGTGCTACAGAGCCAGTAAGCAAAAAAAGACTGTGTTGGTTTTTTTTAGAAACTGAAATTGTGAAAGTCAGTCTTTTCCACTGACACCTTCTCAATATGAGATGCCTGCCTTGTTTGGCTGTCCAAATGCAAACAAGGGTATTAATTAACTTCCATTGTCATTGCAATAAACAACAGGTGAATCATGCTCAAGAAGTGAGGCACCCCTAAAGTACTGTGAAAACTTTCCAGTCAATACTTCAGTCAATTCTTCCTTGTAGTTGTATTACAGCTGCTTTTTCTTCACAGTTTGTCACAAAAAAAAAAAAAAAACAAAACACCACTCTTAGGTCTTAAAACAGCTTCATAAATTTAAGCTTCCTCGGTGAGATTATATTTTCAGACACCAGAACTATCATATGTTGGTTAATTTCCATGTGTGCAATTGTTTTAGTCTAGTTTTGACAAAAGTTCGGTCAAGTGCTGCATACACTTATTTAAAAAAAAAAAAAAAAAATTAAAGATCAGTATTGCTGGATTTGTTTTGTGTTTGCAGATCAATACTTGATATTTGGTGCAGAAGAAGGCATTTACACACTGAACCTCAATGAGCTTCATGAAACGTCAATGGAGCAGGTATATTTCTGGTTTGATACTTCTGTAAAAAAAAAAAAAAAAAAAAAAACAGAGAAGCAAAAAAAACCACCACCATCCATGACAGTTTTTAGCCACTCATTAATGTAATATATTTCTATATTATCCTGGAGTTAAATGATTTGTCCAATAGTATGGAATTTCCTTGACATGTTTTGTATGAAGGTCTTTTTTTTTTTTTTTTTTTTTTTTTTTTTTAAGTTATTTTACAAGATAGGATATTTACATCAAGCGTTATGTTTTGGCTACAGGGAAGTGAGAAGATCCTTTAAAAACTAGATTCCATTCTTCCAATCTTAAAAACAGTTTTGCTGATGAAACTCAACTTACTGAATCCCAGTTAAAACTGTCTTTGCAGAATCTGATAAATAGTAATTTTTTTGAGGGTATAGTGGGGAGGGGGAAATGCCAATTGCAGGTTTTTCTGTATGGTGACTTCTCCAGCTCTTTCATTAATCTCTAAGAGACTTGTTTTCTTTCCTGCCTTCTCCCTAAATTAGGGAGCTATGCATCTGCCAGCAAGATGGAGGAATTTGCAAGGACAGCCTTCACACTGTAAGCTGGAGGCACTGGTGTTTGTTCATTTTCCAGGGTCCAGACTTTGTAGAGATGTCTGTTGTGTTGAGAAGGAGGCTTAGGTAGCTTGCACTGAGCCCCATGTAACCCATAATCATACTGGTGCTTGAGTTAGCTGGTTAAAACTTAGCTCAGGTACTTATCTGCTGCTGCACTTCAGTTGCAAAACATACCTTGAGGAATATCACTAATGCAATAATTCCTGTAGGCCAAACAGACCAACCAAGTTTTTGAAAAATGGCAAAAATGGAGAATAGATAAAATGAAACTCATGCTCTCATATCCATCCGTGTTTTCTTTAAGTACCATGTTCTGTAGTGCATTGTCAAATGATGTTTTAAGTATTTTAATAAGCACTTGCAGACACAAAGAGGTGCTAGTAAAAACAATCAGTCGTGTCACTGGAGCAATGCGTGGCAGCCTAATCAACCTGCATATTTGAAGTACTGCTGTTCTTCTCTAATCCCCAGATCCAAACCCACTGAGTCACAGTATGCTTATGCAACTACAGAAGATCAATCAAATGTGCAAGTTAAATTTAGATACTGTCAGGCTGTTAGAATATTGCTATTTTTTTTAATAGTGTTTAGGTTATGAGAAGACTTCAGGAATAGAAAGGGCACCCTCTGTGCTGACCATTTGTTACATCCTTATTTATGATAGCAGTCAATAGGGCTTTAACTCCAATAGTATTTTTGAATCCTGTGTTTCACTGTTGTTTACTCCCTAGGTCTGATACAATTCACTGTAAAAGCAAAAGTAGTGTTCTTGGTTATTTTCCACTTCATTTCACTCTGCTAATGGACAAAGCAGAAATAATACGTGTATCCAGGAGTCAGTACAGCTTCAGGATGATCTCACACTCTTACAGAAAAACCTTCTAGTTAAAATACATGTCTCTTCAAATCTCTATAATACACCAGCAGGGAGATTACAGGGTTTTTTTAAGAGTAAAAAAATAAATAAAATAAAAAATCTTTCTGGGAGATCTGTCTAGTGCAATAGTCTGTTTCCTGCAACGGCAATATGAAATGCCCATGAGCTCAGCCACTTTCTGATGTCCCCTCACAGTCAGTCCCCTTGGACGTCTCTACAGGCATTGAATTAGGCATGTTGGAGGGTACATCCCTGCCTGTTTGCCTTCGTGTCCATTTATGGGCCTGTTGGACATCAGTATGTCTAATCCCTCATTTACACTGTTCATACTGTCCCTTTCCATGAACACTTGTGGCAACAAGCTCCAGAAGTTATGTGAGAGGAAGGAAGAAAAAATACTGGTTTTTATCTTTCTTTTTTCTAAAAAGATGCCTTGACAGTTTCAGCCCCTTCTTTCTATCGTGTCTATTAATTTGACAGATAACAATTCTGCCTTGACCATTTGTTGCATTCCTTGATCACTTCTGTGAAACGTGTAACCATATGCAGATGGAGAGTCGCTTCAAGTGCCAGTTCTAATTGTTTCAAGACACTTGGAATACTACAGGCTTTAGAATGGCTTTAGTTTATTGACCATGCTTTGTTTACTGAAGCTTATGTTGTTAAGTGTTTCTCCTTTGAAGGAGAAAGGCTGGTGGTTATTAAAATTTTTGAAAAAGGACGGATTGATCTTTATAATGACACTGTGGGCTAATTACAGTATACTTGAAGACCTGAATACAAAATGTTCCAATTGTCTAAATGTTAATGTGTATGTTAAATATAGTGTGTGTGCCTAAGATTTACTCAGAATTAACTCTGGAATCCAGGTAAATATTATTTGGCTTAAGCTAATTTCTGCTACAAAAAGCAAGTCAATATTAGTTTTGTCCTGTCGTCTATGCAGACATTAATTGATCGAGTTAATGTGCTCCTATTTTGTGTTTATTGAACTGAACGTATGTTTTTTTTTCTTCCCTATCAGCTATTTCCTCGAAGGTGTACGTGGTTATATGTCATGAACAATTGTTTGTTATCAATATCTGGTAAGTTGCTCCGCCACCTGTGAGTGGTAGTATTGGTATCCATTTGTTTTCGTATTTGAAGTGTTTTTTTCTAATTTCCAGGTAAAGCTTCTCAGCTATATTCCCATAATCTGCCAGGACTCTTTGATTATGCAAGGCAAATGCAAAAGCTACCTGTTGCTATTCCAGCACATAAACTCCCTGACCGGATACTTCCCAGGTAAGTATGCATCATCGGGTAATATCAGAACATCTTAATTCAAAGAGTTCAGGGTATGCCTGTGAAAGTCTGGGAATCCCAAATAATTTGGAACTCTGTTCACATGTTCACACATTTCCATAAATAACTCACATGGGTGTTAGAGTGTAGACTTCTACGTTTACGTGAATCAAGATGTGACTATGCTCTTAACAGAGAACTGAGTTTCAGTATGTTTTACCCTCTTGTCTGGAAGCCTCTTGTTTCTGGGTATGGCTCTTGTCAAGCGTAGTCTAGCATGGCAAGTTGTGATTGTCCTTGTGAAACAGAATCTCAGATTAGTGTTGTACCTGTGATATTTCAGGCAAGTAGAAATGGTGGTCTTATGTTAGTTACTTGCTTAAGCTCTGGGCAGCCTGTTTCTGTTCTATTAAAAAAATAGTTGCACTTAAATGCATTTCCCCACCTTACTGTGTTTTTTTCTTTTTTTTTTTTTTAAAAAAAAGGGGGGGGGGAGGTCAAGATGATTAAGGCGACTCTTATTGCAAAGGGAATGGGCTGATGGGTTATTTTGAAAGCTGGGGAAAACAGAAGTGGAACACAGATTTGACACTCATCATTGGCACATCATTTGGAGGTGAGGGTGGAAGGTATTACAAGGAAATTTGTGTCCCCAGATGCCTTCAGTAATTGTACATGCAGTCTCTCCAACTTTATTTACCACCAAGAGCATGCAAAATCCCAGAGACTGGGTACAATGGGTAACAAGCAAGCCTTAGGCGCCCATTCAAATTTAAGAGGAAGAGATAGTAACATTAATCTAGTTTGCAGATAAACTCTGGTTCTTAGAGGGCATAGTTAATCATTGGATCTTCTCAAGTAATAGGCTTTTTTATTAGCAAATTGTATTATAGTAGACCTGATTCTTGATTACCTTTGGTTCTGCTGACAGCCTATTAACGTTTAATTCTCAGATTCAGGAAAGGCTTCTCGTTCAGTCATCTACAAACATATAGGTGCAACACTTATCTAAAAATTGTGGTCTCCCTAGAGGCTAAATTCTTATTATCTAAGAGATAATTTGTACTTTTAAATGTTGTCTTCTGTGTACCTGCACCATGGTTCTGTTCCTTTCTCTTCCAAACTAACTTTGTTGGGATGGTTTTGGCTTGAGGATTTTATCAGCAGTGGACTGATGATCGTAATTATTACAACGATCATGTGTGGAAAAAATTCAGACTATGTTCAGCCTGGAATGACTCCTCAGTGAAGTTCCAGGAGGCTCAGAAAATTTCCTGTCCAGTCCTGTCACATCCCAAGAAAAATGCAGCACAACCTGAATGTGCGAGTGCCAAGCTAGTCGTTCAAAGGCACGACAGATTCATTTAGATAATCCGTTCTCCTGCTTTATCCTTTGGCTGTAAGGCGTCAGGGTAGTAACCTTAGCCAGGCAGACTACCAGAATTATATTTGAAGTATGTAGGAAAGCATTTTTTTTTCCCTATCAGACCACAAAGTATGTTCCGCAGCAAGTTTCTAGATAGCATGGTGATGAGTGCAACATGAATAATGTAGATAAACTAAAAACAAAGTTTTCTATAGAGGAAATGAAAAGCAAAGTAAAAGTCCAAGTCATTATGCGAGGTTCAGTATGGTTGTCTGCCAAATGGTCTAAGCTCAACGTATGATACTTAGTAGACAAGTATTCAGAAGTAAAAAATAAGTCTGCTATAAGTCTCCTGTCCAGCTTCATTCCTTTGAGCGTCCTTCAGTTGGTCCTTTCAAGATTTTCATGACTTCTCCAGCCAAATTTGTGGTTACAGCGTTTTTACACTGCTCAGTCCTACTACATTACCAGTCATTTCTGGAAAGCTTCATTTGAAATGCTATGCAACTGTTTTCCTAGTTCATAGCTTTGACCGCAGCATCTGCCTATCTCTTCACTTATTCCCATCTTTTCTGCAGCGTCAGTCAAATTAGTTATTTTTACCATCTATTTTACAACTGTGAGCAATCTCCATACAATCCGTAGTCTTCTAGTCAGTTCAGAAGCATTGATTTCCACTTCCAGCAAATAACACCATCTCCCCAGCTTATCTGATAGTTTTCATCATTTCTCAGGGAGTGTCCCCTACACGAGAGATCTCACAGAGCTGCCTTCCTGTCCTCCTTCAGACCTCCTCTTGAAACTCGTGCTGCGTTGCCTATGAAAAGCTTTCATAAAAAACTTAAGGTGTGAGTTTGCAAGGACAGCAGTCCAGCAAGCTATCCAGCACAACATAGTTTTCCACATTCCAAGTCCCCATGTCTTGTCTTGAACTGTAATGTCCTCGGGACAAGAATGGATTTTGTTACCTGTATTAGCATCCAGCACAAGATGCAACAAGTTATAGGTTGACTTCTAACTGCATTCATAACGCTGGATAACTGAGCAGCATCTCAGTGCTTCACGGTGGCATCACACTGTGTGTTCTAGGCATTTTGTTTTGAGAAGAGATAAATAAAAATAAATAAACTTTCCTGGGGGACAAGTACAATTTTCACCGCAACAACATTCTGAAAAGCAAATTTATTCAGGTGCTTTAGTTGATTGATTATTCTGTGTTTATCTTGTAGGAAGTTTGCGGTGTCTACAAAAATTCCCGACACCAAATGGTGTCAGAAGTGTTGTGTTGGTAAGTAAAGATCTGCAGAATAAATGCCAATAAGAATCACAAATGGTGGCAGTATTAAGATTTCTGTGTCAGTTTTTGGAGGTCAAGGGAGAAGAGGCTTTTCTGTAATTATGAAACTATGCAGCTGCAGACAGTGACCTCATCCTATTAATCCTTGCATTTAGGCAATGAAAACTTGCTCATTTTTGTCTTTGTTTTTGAAGATAAAGGTATTTCTCAAGAAAATGCAGGGAAGCAGAGTGCATGTCAAATGTTTAAGCTAGCCCTCAGGAAGAACCTAATCTCCATGGATGGAGTGACTTAAAGATTTTACCGTCGGGTTAAGTAAGCTGATTTACTAGTGGAAGATGCAATGATTTATATTGGATTATAAAAACAAATAATGTTTTCAGTTCTTTGGGGACAGTCCCTGAAGACTCCATAGTGCATTCAAAGTGCCAACTACTGAAGAATTAAAGCTGTGGTGTGTTAAGAATATTTTAAAGAGGGGAAAGGTAGCTGTGGATGATCTCGTAAATTCTTATCCCTGGGAATGTTTCATCTGGTGTCCCATAATCCAGTCTTTGGTGTGAGGAGTTAGACAGGAGATCTTCAGTGGTGGGTGAGCATCTATTGCTTATCCTGATGAGAATCTCCCCAAGATTGCTAAAACATCCTATGTTTGTTATCACTCCTTTGCCCAGCTCACCTGTTAAAACTTGTCTCTTTCTGGGATACAAATCCTTCAGGGTGTGGTGGGGTGTTAATGATATGTACTGTGTTCGTTCGGGCCTTGCCTTAATTGAGGCGTCTAGTCAAGCTGTGACTGCTAATGGATGCTGAAAGGAAAACTTCAGCTTCTCCCTCCTCTGTGGTGTGGATGTCATCTGGGGGGTGTGGAGAGGCAGGGATCAGAGCAGGTACAAGCGCTGGCACTTAAAGTTCATTTCAGAGCCCCTTTGTTTTAAGATAACTCCATTAAATGAGGGACATGGTGGTATGCTCCTCCGTAATCTTATGGTTTCTACACTACCAGGCACGGGATTTAACAGGAGTGCCGTGAGGGTTGGCACGATGAGGGCGAGTTCATTGTTGTGCTCAGAGACAGCTCAACCTAATAAGCCTGGAGCGCTTCTTGCATGACGGGCACTGGGAATTTGTGATTGTAACAGGGGCAGCTGCAAAAGAGAGGTCTGAGGGGCAAGGTCCCCCACCTACTGCCCTGCTTACTACGTGCAGCCTGAGTCTCCATTCCTGCTGGCAGCGTGAGGATCCCTTTGGCCTGGGGAAAGCAGCAGTGCCATAGGAGGCAGAAAAAGACCAGAAGTTCTGGTCTTGTTTCTCCTGCTTACAGGTGTTGCTAATTGCCTGTTTTGTGGTTTCTGCTGCTGAGTTCAGCCTTACTGAGGGCCATGCCAAGTGCTGTTTGCTGCGTTTTGCAGTTGGCTTGACTGAAGGTGAAGGAGAACTCGGGTTAATGACATTGAGCTTTTGTGTTTCAGATGCCAGTGGATTGTGAGTGGATTTTCTTGGCAGTGGAGTAGCATGAGCATTTTTCATCTATGTACATAGTACTGGGTTAGACGCTTGTTATTTGAGCTCTGTTGTTAATTGCCTGGTGGCTGGCTGATGGTTAGTTTACTGCAAGTTAACATCTGGTCTTTAGGTGTAATTGTACAAGGTGCGAAGTAACGCTTGTTGTTCCTAAGCAGTGCCAGCATATCCATTAGGGAGTGAAATGTTGTCATTACTGTAGAATTCAAGTTGTAAAATTCCAGATTTCACAGTGCCCAATTTTCACAACTTTATTGTCCTTTTTACAATTCTAAATTGAACCCTGATAAAAAAAAAAAAATAGAAATGGAGCAGTCGAATGAAAACTGATGTCACTTTAAAACTGTATTTCATGCTGGTCAAGAAGTGCTAATCAGAAATACAGTATGTGGCTTTCAGACTTAGCATTGTGGTGCTTGAAGGGCAGCTGAGCAGTTCTCAAGTGACAGTGGCTGTTTAGTTCCTCATGGATAATTGTCCATGTCTCATCAAAAAAGCCATTCCTTAATAGCTTCTCGTGATAATTTGGAGAGAGTTTAAGCAAACCAACGTGTTAGAGCATGATACCTCAAATGTTTGTGACTCCCCTTTTTATTATTAATTGTCTAAAGTAGTAAATCCCATCTACTGTTTCAAAAAACAAAAACCAATATTATTTCGAGCTGAAGCGGTGAAACATGGCAAAGCTCTCTTGTGAGAGTTGTTTGTTATGGCTAATTTGGCACCAGCTGCTTGCTGTTCATGCCCAATGGAAAGGCAGCCCCTGCTCCAGCATGCTCCGTGCCACCATTTTTTAAGTATAGATGTTGACTTTTCAGCAGCTTCCCTTCATGAAAGATTAGGGTAGGGATGGGAGGAGTTATTTTCCACAAATGTATGGACTGTTATTTAGCTGAAAATTGTTTATGATTTATAATTGCTTAGTATACTAATGTACCCTACCTCTTCTTTTTTTGGCAGTGAGGAATCCCTACACAGGCCACAAGTACCTTTGTGGAGCACTACAGTCTAGCATTGTTTTGTTAGAATGGGTTGAACCAATGCAAAAATTCATGTTAATCAAGGTAATGCTGCAATAAGGTGAAATACTCTGATGTTCATTTCTATTTGTCTTGTAATGATTTGTTATGAATAAGTATTGGCTATTACTTGTGTTATTTGGTAACATTAAATAAGTAAATAACTGAGTCATTACCATGCATTGACTTTTCTCACAGTTTCTGTTTAATTACCTTGCAGATATTTGAAAAGCTATTTTCAATATGCATTTACTGACTCAAAATGTATATAGGAGCCTTGTTTTTTTTCTTTTGTGGTGTACTTCAGTTGAAGAACAAAGCCCTCCTTGCATGAGCATTGCCTTTTAGTTGCACAACAGAAAACTCTGGCTTGCAGACTGAGGCATGGCCAAATGGAGGGGTTAGAAGTGGGCCTGTTTCCATACCATAGAGAAGGTAGCCAAATATTCTGTGGTTTGAGATGCCGTAGGTGCCCAGAAATGTTTGATGCCATCAGAAGAGATGGAACCAAGGTGCACTCTTTTTTTTTTTTTTTTTTTTCCTAATGAGAGGCAGCTGCTATGACTTAATCAGCCTAGGAAGCAATGGCTTTGAGACTCCATACCTAAGGGGGACAATCCTGGGTATAGCACTCTTGTCCTCTGTGAGCAGCAGCACAGAGCACACATGATGAAAGGCATCCCATCTGTTTTAACCAAATCGGCATGAAGACTTTCTAATTTTCTTAACTTGAGGCTTTCTGTATCTGTCTAATACTGTTATCCGAAGGAGTCAACTAAGTGTTATAAAATATACAAAATAAAACTTACTGTATGGTTTAAATAGCTAATAGCAACTGGAACTAAACTTGTTTCCCTTCTAATACATATTTTTTGTTTCTTAATCTAGCACATAGATTTTCCTGTACCTTGTCCACTGAGATTGTTTGAAATGCTGGTAGTCCCAGAGCAGGAATTCCCTTTAGTTTGTGTCGGTGTCAGTAGAGGAAGAGACTTCAATCAGGTGGTGAAGTTTGAGACTGTCAACCCAAATTCTACCTCTTCATGGTTTACAGAAACAGGTTTGTGCATGCTGTTGTGATTGCATTCAGAAGTGTTCCTTGCTCTTCTGTTAGAGTTGAAGTACTAGAAAGGTAGTTTCCTTTGACAAAACTAACGGTTAAATCATTAAAGCTGAGTGATCATGATAAGTCTTTTGTTTAAAGGGGTATCTGGATGTACCTGCTTGTATATGCACCCTTGTTTTTTGTTGTTTTTTTTTTTTTTTTTTAAAAGTGTTTCTACTGTTGAACCAATTGGACTCCTGTTAGTCTCAAGGATGGAGTTGTGGTTTCTCGCATTTCCATAAATAAGTCTGTAATTGACTTTCAGCCACTGTGCTGTTCTGTGCTTTACACTGGCGCTGCGACTTTTGTTTATTTAATAGATTTTAATAGAATTACACTCTGAGCTATTTCTTTCAAAATCACTGTAGGTGTGGTTTGGCTCTCCTGCAATAAGCCAGTAAGGTCAGAAATGGTGTTGTCAGCCTTCTGTTGGGAGGGAGCATGTTTCTATTTTGATGTTTATGGAATGAGAAAACAACAAGAACCACTGATAGCAGGGAACCAAGCACTTGTCCATCACTGGTCTGGGTGCTGTAAAAGTAAGGAAGCCGCCTTTGGTGCAACAGTAGAAACTCTTGCAAAGGAAATGTGCTCAGAATTATTTTTCTAGAGCCGCAAGGATCTCTCTAAACATAGCTATAGTAGTGAGCCAACCCCAGTTATGGCTTGCAGGGTTAGAAGCAGTAAATAACCTAGTTGTTATCAGCCATAGAATCTGTGTTGATCCACCGTGAATTTGTGTGTTGCCCTGTGCTGGCATAAATGTGTGTATCAATCTGGCTAATTGGATACTGTGGAATTCACTAAGTAGTAGCTGGCATTGGAAAGATGCCTGCTGACTTTCTTGCTGCTGAAAAGGATATGTCAGAGTGACACAATTAAAAGAATTGGTACAAAACCAAAGTGATCAGTGGATGGCCGATTAATGTACTTACTACATCAGAGTTGGTGCATTTTATTTTCGAGCTCACGTATATTTATGTGCCTGTGACTCCAGCGGAGTCAATAAAAATAGCATGCTGAGGGGAAATTCTTTGAACCGTAACATCTTGTTGTCATTCTTCTTTCAATATTGTCTTCATCAGTATGTAAATACAAGAATAGTAATCCCTTCCCAGTTCTTTTTTTTTAACGTTGGTAATTTAACACTGCTTTGTGCTTTCCAGAAATATTTCTTAAGCTTCCTTGAGTCAGTTGTGTCTTCCCTTATTGTGTCTGTGTTGTTTTCTTCTATTTATTTAACACTAATTTAAACTCTTATGTTGTATTGTTTTTTTCCTGTCCTCTGCTGGCAGGAGGGCGATAATGCAATCAAAAAGATTTATTTCTTTTTAATGAGGAAAGTGTTTACCACATGGTCGCAAATATTTTTGTTTGACATTTGGCATTTGTTTGTGAATTCTTTCAAGAAAATGTCTTTATCAGACAATTAGCTGGCAGAGACTTACCGCAGGGGCTTGCTTTCTTCCCTTCCCATCCCTCTCCTGTTAGCTTCAGCCAGCGAAGTGCATGTTTCTACATTACATGATGCGTTTGCACAGGTGTATATCCTCCAGTCTTTCTGTTGCATGCTTTCATCATGGCTATATCCACTGTTGGTTAAGATCACGCATTCAAAACTGGTTAAGGTCGTTAATGTATACCTTCCAAGACACCTAACAGCAAAAAAGAGATGGAGAGGCCATCTCGAGGAGCACACTTCTGCCATCATCCTTGAATTTTTTGGTTCTCAACAGTACCATGGAATTCATTATGTATTTTAGGTAACATGCTCTAATTTCTCAACTCTAACAGATTGATTGAGTTTCTATTTTTTGTATGAAAGAATGCCTACAGAATCACTGGCAGCAATGCGGAGTTAGTAAGAGCTGCTGTTTGTGTAACTCCAAAGTTAGCAAACAAATGGACCAAACTGCACTTCTCTTTTGAGTTGACATGTCCACTGATCACTTGTGGGTCAGATCCCCCTGTTTTTGCTGTGATGAAGACTGCTGCAGCTGTAACCCAGAAGAAAGGAAGGTAACGCTTCCTTTCAAAGTGTGGAGAAGGAAATTGTCCCCCAGTTTCTAATAACTGGGGGTGGAAAGTCTAAAAAGAGCAGCAAGAATTAAGTTCTAATTTTAAAAGTCCCTAGCAAGATGTAGAAATAAAGGCAGAAGAAAAATGGACTGAAACAGCATTCACAGTTAGTGTGAAAAGCCTCAGATGTATGCGTTTTTTTTTTTTGCAACAGCAATATTAAATGAGACTAGTGGAGAAAAAAGAACAACAATATACATGAGTTTGCTTTTGTGACTTGGCTCAGAAAAGCCTGGATTAAGTCCATACTTGATAATATTACAGCTTCAGTTTTCTCATCACAGTCAACAAGTTGGATCAGTGGACATGCCCTTCTAAGAGAAGAGAAATGTCACTGGTAAGATGATTGTTTTAAGTAGATAAAAAGACACTAACCCATTAAATTGTCTCAACTTCTAGAATTCAGTTTCAAATTCATGGTAATTTAGTTTACAAACTAACACTCTCATTTTTCTTACAGACACTACAGAGACAAGTGTTGTACATGTAACACAGCTGGAGAGAGATACCATTTTGGTGTGTTTAGATTGTAAGTTTCAGTATCAATGAAATATATACATGTGCATGCGCATGCATACTGTATATCTTCAAATTAGGTCATATATTGAAGATTAATTCTTTGTTGATGTATCCTATTTATTGTCTAGGCTGCATAAAAATAGTGAATCTGCAAGGCAGGTTAAAATCCAGCCGCAAGCTGTCATCAGAGCTCACATTTGACTTTCAAATTGAATCCATAGGTAAGTTGTTTTTTGTTATTAGTATTGAATATTTGATTAGATTATTTACTATTACAGCACAGAATTACTTGAAAACTGTCAAGTCTTCTGGTATGCAAAACATTATCACATGCTCACTTGGAGCTCGAAGGCTCAGTGAAAGGCTCAGCATGCTGCATAACATTCTTCTCTGGGAGCAATAACTCTGGAGTCTTCCCTGATGAGACTGAATAGTCTGGCAATATGATGGAGACCTTCAGCATGGAAAACCTTAACGCAGCCTGCTTAAACTCTGTGACTCACGCATGGCCAACTCATTCTGCGTGTGTGTTCATGCAGTCCATTTTTATAAAGCAGCTCAAACAAAAAATGTGTATACGTCACACTTAACAACTGGCATTGTTTATGTATTCTTGTAAAGAATCTGAATTTGGTTTGTGAAAGACAGAATGCATCCATTTTGATAGTTTTCAGTTGGTTACGTACCTGAATTACATCACCTGCTTTTGAAAACTTGAGCTTGTGAAACTCCTGAGGAAGTTAACTCTCACAAACAGAGAGGCAGACGAGAAGGCAGCCCTTTCTCTGTTGTAGCCTCAAACCAAAAGCCTGGAAACTGCATTGCATGTGAGCTTTCATGGTCTCAGAGGCATCTACAGGATGCATAAGCTTACTGAATGGAGAAAATCCTCACCCTGCCCTAGCAAATCTCCCAGTGATTGTAAAGAGTTTTGAGGGATTAGGGAAGGAAAGAGATGAGGCACCAGGGCAGGAGAAAGCTGGGTTGGAACGGGGAAGCTTTGCAGAGGGAGGAGTGGGGGGAGCATTAGATTGTTGGGAAGGCAAAGGCAGTTCTAGTTCCAGGCTGTGGAGTTGATGAGAGGTGGGACCCAAGGTTAGGTGATATGGGGAAGGAATTGTGTGGAAGAAATAGTTTGGAGCCCCGGTGGGAAGAGTGGGACAAGGTAGGATGTGTGCATAGGTGGAGGGGAACACCAGAAAAGGAAGAACGGTGAGAACAAAAATAGTAGAGAGGTGGAGGGATTTCCTCCTGAGGAGAAGCTTAAAAGTTTCAGGTAGTTCGAACAAACTCAGAGGAAAGGACAAAAAACGCTGACATGGAAAATGTTTTTTTATGGCTTGTGTTGGTTAGGAATGGGGGAAAGGAAGGAGTAAATGGATTTGAAGCTGCTCACTGTGGGTAGTACCTCTGCATGTGCTGTAGCCCTGCCTCTGCTCATCACAAATGAGCTGCTGCTGGCCTGTTCTGGCCAAACAAGTGTTTCCAAAGAGCTCTGCTCTACTTCCTGCATCCCTGCCTTAATTGATAGAGGCAGAGTGCTGGATGCAGGTAGAAACAGATTGTTCTTAGGGACCTACATGCTTGTGCCCCTCTCTTTGAGGAAGGCTCTGGACCCGTTTCCTTTCACAGGGTTCGAATGCAGGTGGCTGTCGTGTGGTTGTGTTTGTGTGACAACGGGAAGGGCTGGGAGGTAGAGGTTTCCGTAAAGCTCTGCTCAGCTGTTGCGTAAAGACCCTATTAACCAACAGATGCTTGGTGACTGAAAAATATCACTGCAGTATGCCTGTAACTCTTATGGTGGAGCTCAATGTATATTTTCAGCAACCATTAGAATGGAAGAATGTTTCTTTTTTTCACGAGAGGACCATTTTTAGGGCTAAATATCAGACAGAAAGGTCTTCTCCTAGTTAGGTGAGAATATTTCTAAACCCTGGTCTTTAAATAAGTAAAGTCTGTGTGCATAAACATAATACAATAAAATGTGTATATACACATTTTGAAATTGCAGCCATATGCTTTTGGCCTTGGAAGTGTTGACATTATGCCTGAAAACTGATTCCAGTGTTTTTTGTTGTTAGTCTGTCTACAGGACAGCGTGTTAGCGTTCTGGAAACATGGAATGCAAGGAAGGAGTTTTAGATCAAATGAGGTGAGTACTGCATTGCATTTTGCTTCAGATTCTAGTTTTTAATATAAGTCAAGCTTAAGACAAATGCATGAAAAGAGTGAAACATTTCAGTAACTTCTGAACATGAGACCTGGAAGGTGAAGTCTCATTCCAAGTGTATCTCATAAGCTACAAACTAATTAGACTTGCTGTTCCAAAGAGGAAACCTTCAATGTTGGAGTATTTATTGAGAACCAAGAACCTTTTATTCCTTCCTTGATGGAATGCTGCATGAATTAGCTGAGTTGGGGATGCTGTCCTTGTAACTTGGTGGGATAAGATGCCCATGTTGCACAGGTAGGGGAAAGCAGTGGAGAATCTAGCCAAACAAAACAAATTGGAATAGGTCAAGATTTTTTCTGCTAGATGGGCCACACATTTTTGAAAGGAAGCTTCATGAACTGATCAGAAATAATGGAGTAGTGCCTCTTCTCTAATTGGGAAGTGAGCTGAGCTGGAATGTTGCAAGGGTTGCAAGGCCATGGCTGATATGGAGCTGTACCAGGAGTCACTGTCAAGTCTAATATACAAAGCAGAAAGCAGTAAGAGACCTGATGGTGATGCCATAAAATGTATCCAAGCCTAATTCTTGGTTACATTAGTCTTCTTCAGTTTAAATTGCTTGGAAGACCAACCTCAGTAGTCCCTTAGCCTCTCAAGATGGATACCAGAATCTGGGCTTTGCCAGTAGTTGCATGCTCCAGTGCTGAGCTTTAAGTGTTGAATGAGTTGCCCATTGTTTTTTTTTTTTTTTTTTTTTTTTTTTTTTTTTGTCTCCTCCATGTTTGCTTGGCTTTGGAGTCCTTTGAAGTTTTTAGTGCTCATTTTCAGAAGAATAATTTTCCATCTGAAGAGATTGATGTAAAGGTTATTTTCTACAACTTCTGTGCAGTCCCTTTTTTCAGCCACTTAAACAATGTCTAGAAATTGTGTCAAACCATTGTAAATACCTTTACGACTCCCTTTTTCCTGCTGCAAACTTTGTGCAACCAGGTGTGAGTGAAAACACTGTGCTCTGCAGGATTTTCCGGAGCCTTTTAGTTTATTAAAGACTGCTTGCGGACTTAACCAGCTGTTTCATCAGTGTCACATTTGCTGAGAGATTGAGCTCATTATGACTAGTTGTATTTTAATGTACACGTACAGTCACACCATGCCAAACTTAGATACTCCGTGTTGTTACACAACTCCATTTATTTGCACAAAGCCACAGCTGACCTTATCTGTGCTGACAGTAGTTGTGCTCTTTTGTGGCAAGTCGGACCAGGAATTGGAGTCAGACTGCTTTCTGACTTCCAAATGTACCAATGCTTTTTGTGGCATTTGTGCATGTTTGATCACCAGGCACAATTGTCGTTTTCCCAAGAACTCATAATGTTGAGCTGCAGCTCCCCTGCTGTTAGCACAGACCGTGAGGAGGAGATGACGCTGCTAGGCACTTCTCCAACCCCAGGCTGCTGCTAGCAGCATTCTGCAAGGCTCAGCGTATTACTCCACCCATTGGCACTCAGTAGCTCTGATCCAGTTGTGAGAGGACGTGCCCCAGAGTGCTGCAGCACAAATGGATGCTTTATATTGTTTATATAAACCATAAGGAACGCTGTCATCTTGGTTTGTTGTTGTCAAGCCAAAGCCAGCACCTAAATGAAGAACAGACGGCAGAACTGAGCTGTTGTCAGAAGGACAGCCACCCAAAACTTATTTTTTTCCATAGAACATACATAGGGTAAGCTCTCAAGCTTTTTTCAATTCCTTATCTCTCCTGGATGTACTAGTATATTCGTTACTTAGTGCGAATATTTTTGTACTGTGTGCTAAAGTAATTAAAAAAAAAGAAAAAAAGAATAAAAATAAATGACCAGCCTGACTTCGCAGCACATTTATCTTTGAAGACATTGTTAGTGGAGATTCTCTAGTCTAATATTAGCCGGTCTAATTGAGGATAATTTCACCTACTTGTAAAGTTGCTTCACCTTTTCATTCCACAGCTGTGACATTCCACAGTGGCTTGATTTGATTGATTGGGAAGAATGAAACAACAAGGAACTGTCTGAATTCTGAGACAAGACTCTCGGAATTTGGGCCAAAATGTACAGGCTCAGCCCCACAGCAAGCAGGAAGTAACTTACTTCAAGTGGGGAGCTTCACTGATGTGAATTAAAATTTTTTTCTGAGTTTGCAGTGCCAGAAGTGAATTCATGAAGTCGGCTAATGCTGCTAGGACCTGGGGAGGAGAGAAAAATCTCTTCTGTCCTCAAAAACATGAAATGTGGCTGTGTAGAAAGGGATCTTTGTAAACACTGCTTCCCTTTCACAGTATGACTTGATATCCTTCGGAGTATGCAGTGTGCTTTGGTTGACTTTAATTAATAACGTGCTGTTTTCTTTGGTATTCGTATCATCATAAAGATGTATCTCAAATACAATTCACCAGCCATATACAAAGCTCTATTGCACTAGTCTGAAATGTCCAAATACTGTATTTTCTTTACACAGTGGGCATAAGTGCCACAAGTTCGGTGGTTTCCCTGTTCAGGTTTTCAGAAGATGAACTTCCTGCATCATTGTTATGATTCAGAATTTCAACCATAGGTATTTTTTGTGTCACTTACCTGACCCATTTCCAATGTCTGCTGTAGGGTGAGACAAATGACACCCTTACAGGTACCTATTTCGATCATGGCTGTGAAGAGAACTGCGCTAGTAGCAGCTCAGGTGCTGTGCTGAGCCTGTTGATTGCAGTTGCTACCAGAGGAACTCGCATAACATGGCAGGAATTTCAACAAGCAAACCACCACCACCAAAAACCACTTAGATCTCGTTCAAGACTTACAGTTGCATTGAACTCTCTCGCTACCTTAAATGAGCAATAAATGGGTAACATCATAGTCAATTCTTTTCACTAGTTTGATTTTAAAAATAAAAATAAAAAAGTGTACTTAACATGTAAATACTTTGTTTTATTTTTTTTCTAGATCACACAAGAAATTTCTGATAATACGAGGATATTCAGGCTTCTGGGATCTGACAGGTATGAAGAGAAGCGAGCATGGCATGCTAAAATAGAAAAATGTTCTCCTCCTACCTTGTGGAAGTTCTTTGCTTGTTTCTTGTGATTCCTTTTCTAGCCATCTTACTCATTCCTTTGTGTACATGTTCACCTTTCAGCCTTTTAAATTTACTTTTTTCTTCAAAAAAAAAATTCTTCTGAAAGTGTTTGTGGGCTTCCAGAAGTACTTGGCTGTAGTAGGAAGCTCGTACTTGGCTGCAGTTACAATCTCCAGGAGTGTCTTTCCTTTTTAGCACCATAATTCCTTTGTTTAACTGTTGAAATCCTTACTTTCAGATGCTCTGCTGCAGTAGCTCATCAGTATCTCCCTCTTAGGAAAATAAATAAATTAGATGTCTTGCTTTCTCCCTCAGAAAGGAGCTCTGATGGTTGTCCTCTCAACGAGACAGCCCAGTTCTTGAAGAGCTCTTCGTAATTTTTAGCGTAGCTGTTCTTTGGTGTTTCTTTTGCAGGACACAAATGCTGTGTCTGTCTGACCCATCAGATCTAAGCTTGCCCAGTCAGTCACTGCTATTTTAGGAGTGTCACTGACTTCCTCAACTTTCTCTGCCCTGCTGTCGAACTTTGTACTTCTTTAACAGCCATGAAAGCAGCAGATGTTCTGTCTTCTGGGGAGCGCGTGCTGACATGGTGGTTTCACCAGTAACATACTCGTGTGCAGTGCAAAGCCACATTTTGATTTTGGAGAATTGCCTGTCCTCTGCCACTTGCAGGAAACGCGTTTCCTTGTCGCATCGTGGCACTACCAATAAGCTTCAGAGCAACCAGAGGCTTTCCTCGTGTTCTGGTTGCCCAAGCTTGGTGCGCAGCCCTGTAATTACCTCAAACATCAGTGGCACCAAATGGTGCTGTGGCTTTGTCAGCTGCCTACCTCATGGCAGTTTTTGCTGGCTGGGGGTTGAGGATTCTCCCTTACGTGCAATACCTGGTAGCTTTTTGGTAATGAGTAATTGTAAGCAATACTCATCTCTGACCTGAGGGTTTTACTCTCCCTGTGCCAGTGAGGTGTGCGTGGAGCTCGGCTTTATTGTGTCACTTCTCAGGTGTTGAGAGACAGCACAGCTCACTTTAAAAACAAGCCTGGCTTGAGAATGGAACATGACATTGCAAATCATTGCCTTGGAGAACAGTGTCCTCTTCTCCAAGGACTGTTCCGTCTATTTCCATCCTACACTAATAGTCTCCCAAATCAGAGATCATGTTTAAAGACTTCACACTGCGATGAAGCCGAATTGCAAATTTTTCAGACCTCGTTTTGGTTGCAGGTCTGTCGGATTTTGTGCTGGAGCTGTGAAACCTTTGCCAGTAACACGTCGTTTCCTAGGCAGTTCATAGGAACTGGGGTTCTGAGAAGCCAGGAAGCCTGGCATCAGTGTGATGAAAGCTGGCGTGCTATTTTCTCCCAGCAAGCCGGGAATCCCTCATGGCATGAGGTGTCATGCCCTTTGTGGAGCACATTTAGCATGGAGCATTCGTTTTGAAGCAAGCAACCTTTTTTTGGTGTGAATCCACAATAGTTGGATTTGGATTTTGGGGGTTGTTTGGAGCAGGGTGTAGTGAATTCTCCACATTGAGCAGTTTTAGCAGTTCTTGCCTGATTAAACATCTCAAATAGTTTGTGAAATTGTCTTTGGATTGCTGACTTCTCTGCTTTGAAGAGAGCAGTCTGATGCAGGATATCTCTTATGGTCCTTGCAGTGGTAGTAGAGATCTAGCTAACCCTGTGTCCTGTCTCCAATGTTGGCCAAAAGCGGGTGGCAAGAAAAGAGTACAAGAGAAAACTCTGCATATAATGATGCTTGCTTTGAGAATTCTCTCATCTCACAGATTTTTGTCTCTCTGGAACTTGGCAGGAAGTTTCTGTGGATATAGGGACTGTTGATAGCTTACGCAGGCTAAGGGAAAGGCTAAAATCACAGAAGATTGAACCTTGGTCATCTGTCGTGTCCAGTGGCTGGGGCAGACTAAGGTTGACTTGACTTTGTTGCTGTTTTGCTTTCATTTCAGGGTCGTGGTGCTGGAGAGTAGGCCGACAGACAACCCAACAGCCAACAGCAATTTGTATATCCTGGCAGGGCATGAGAACAGTTACTGAGAACAGCGCACGGCAGCTCAGCATGACAAGATAGCACTCCTGCTGCGGCGATCATGGCTGGCTGAAATTGCACAAAAGCTGCAGTGACCCGACTTCAGTTACTTTATAATTTATTGTGGCATGAGAGAAAGACGAGACTTGTGGTATGGACACATAAGCATTAAGATACCACGGAAGTGCTTGATTTACTGTTATGTAATCTTTGTACATATGCAGTATTTTTCAGTGAAACTTCGTGCTGAAGACCTACACTGACTTTCTGTAGATAGTAGTCCTCCTGTTAAGTACAAGTGTCTTACCTGTACAGATGTAAAAGTCACTGAGGATGCAAAAATGAAATCGGGGTACTATTTTAAGGACTTGTCGTGTGTTTATTATAAAGTGGGATGCTAGCAACAAATATAGTTCATTTAAC
This sequence comes from Netta rufina, assembly GCF_964035555.1. Lineage (NCBI taxonomy): Eukaryota > Metazoa > Chordata > Aves > Anseriformes > Anatidae > Netta > Netta rufina. Next base: position 13,902,585 of record NC_140125.1, read on the forward strand.
AACACTATTGTATTTTATTATATGTAATTTACTAATACAAATAAATCCTAACTTTTAGAAATTGTAACCAAGGCTGTAATCAGATTACAATCTTGTTTTAATTTTGATGCAACACACTGGTGTTCATGTTTGCACAACGTATTGAGATGTGATGTATTTAGTCACAAAGGTAAGCTGTGACTTTGTGGATATGACTTGGGCTTCAAAGATCCCCCTTTTTTTCCTTGAGTTCACTCGGGTAGTTTTCTTTGTGAAACAAACCAGTTAAACACCTGTATTTTTATATTTAATTAAAACTCTCTTTACGATTACTTCTCTATGCTTGAAAACAATACTTCCTGGATGGGTGTCAATCCCAGACTAGTGGTACCTTCCTGTAACACTGCAATAGGTGTTTGAATTATTAGTGTATACAACGATAAAAATTAGTATTACTCTTCATCTTACTAAATAGTTTCATATCACGATGAAAAGCAGCAACATTCCACATTGTGGAAATGGCTCAAAGACGTTGTCATTTTTGACTTTTTTTTGGCCTTATAACCATTTTCACACTTCTTTTTTTCAATTTAGGATGTTAACACATGGCCAAAATAATTTAGTTACTACCTCATTCAAACAATACAATGGTTACTACGCATCACAGGAACTTAGTTTTGATCAGAAGTATTTTTGATTGCTATTTTCCAATGGAGTATGTAAATGCCAAGTTTTAGCAAAATGCACACATTTGACTCCTTTTTTGTATATGTTCTTTATATTTTATTGTGATAATATACACTAAAAACAAACTAAATTTAAAGTGATTTATGGCCTGCATTATTGTTGTGATTGGTAATGCTTTGAAATATGTTCCCTAATGTATATAATGTAAAATAAACTTTTTTTAACATGTTGTTGTACAAGTAGATTACCACCTGCACTAATTTCCACAGAAGACTAAAATCTGTTGATGGAACATACTGAGTCTTGAATTCTGCTATTAAATGTTTGTGCCAAATGCAGAAGCTGGGCATTTCTGAATGTATGAATGATCAGGCTGCTGGAGGTCTGCTGCATTTAGACTAGCACTTGAGGGTAGGTATTATTAGTCTTGCTCCCCCTTAGGCAACAAATATCTGTGTTTTGGACACATTTCCAAATTCCAACTTATTTCATTTTTTTTCCCCTTAGAGTAACTTAGCCCCTCCTCTCTTGGTTGCAAAATTTGATTTTTAGTTTTTTCAGCAGGGTTGTTTCTTTGGTTTTGTGCCTGTGAGTTGTTGGCTTTACTGGCCCCGTCTCTTGCCTTGCGCTGAACCTCAGTTACGCCTTGTGGGAGAGGTGGTGACACCAGCCCCGCTGCAGAGAGGCTGAATTCTCAGAAAAGGCGAGAAGTTCTGGGTGTTTTACAGCACATTTGTACTGCTGCTGCTCAAGGGGGGATTTCCATCCTCCCTCCTGTCAACTATTCTTCACTTCAACATGCAAAAAGTAGCAAAATTTGAACAAAGTACAGTATGGCTGATGTACAAATGAGAGCTCCCTAAACTTGCTTCCTCCTCTTAGGTTTCTGCAGCAGCTTGGGCCCACTGGAGTGTTGTTTGGGGCTTTTGGGCCACTGCTGAACTCCAGGCAACAGGAGTTTGGGGAAGATGGTTTTTATTTTGGTTGAGCATTTTTGGTACAAGGATGCATGCTGGGCTGCAGCTGGGATTGATCACCAAAGTCAAGGAGGACGGGGAAGTGGGAAGGGGATCGTTGTGCTAGGACAGGCTGTCTCAGATTTACTCTTACAGCCAAGACAACTTGGCTCCCATGTGCTGCTTTCCAGCCTGGAATAAGAGGAAGAAGAGAAGGGTTCCTGCTTGGTTTTGAGGGATTATTCTGTTGCAGGGCTTGGGGTCTGTGCTGCAGAGCTGCCTCTCCTGCAGAACAGAGCTGCTCTGCTGGCAGCTGCCCTGTGCTTAGCCCAAGAGCCCGGATAAGCAAAAGGTAGAGCAAAAGGTCTTCTTTGCTACATTTGCAATTGCCACAAGCAGCTTCCTTGAGCTTCCCCCTTGCTGGGAGCTTACAAAACCCCCTACCTTGATGTCAGATGGGATCAGAATGTGTGTATGGCTGGCTGAAAGGAGCACGGCCAGAGCCAGGAACACAAATCACAGGCCAGATGAGCTTATAGCAAGGCATCTGCCTTCAGCTAGTTCAAATAGCTTGTCTGGCAGCTTGAGTGGCTTCCCTTTTTCTCTCTCCTCCCAGCCCCTTCCATTCTGGCTGCTAGCGTTGGCTTCTAGCTATCGGCCCTTGCTAATGTGGGGAAGTGGCTGAGCGATACAGCACTCGCCAACCTGGCAGCCAAGCTGTGAGCAGCGCAGGGGCTGAGGTTAGGTCCCACCTCAGGCTGAGCTTCTTGAAGAGAAGTGAGAAGTGAGGTTGTTCAGTTCCTTTGCAGAAAGAAAAGCCGAGCAAGCAACCACAGCCTTGCACCAACAGCCCAAGTCATGCCTGCTCGGGCAATGCCGGGGGCTCAGGTGGGAGATGGGATTTCCTTCCTGCCCAGGCCCCAGCATCATCCAGGCCATTCACTGGTATTTAGGAGCCTTAGACCAAAAGCCTGGGGCCTTCATCTCCATAGAAAAGCTGGCAAGTAGAGCACAAGTGTAATTTTCACCCAGTGCTGCACATATTTGATAGCAGCTGAGGTGTTACGCCTCAGGATCTTAATGCTGACAGACTGAATTTTCTCCATACGGTGCTGAGCACCCCAGCCTGCAAGATGCTGAGATGGCGTCCCCGAATGTGCCAGCAGCCTGCTAGGCCAAGCAAACAGCTCTGAAATGTGAATCCCCCTCCTTTCATCATGGTCCCAGCGTGTTCAAGGCAGAAGCCTGACTCCTTCAGCCAGCAGCATCTGTCTGGAGGAGAAGCGCCGGAGGCAGAGCTGCAGGGTGAAGACGTCTCTTTCTGAGAAGCTCCATCCATTATATGCTGGGGTGCTGCTCAGCGTCTCGGGACCATCTCCTCCTGTCCTCAGAGTGCTCCACAAACACTAATTACATGTAAGTGAGCCTCCCAACATGCATGTCATTCCTGCCAGGTGTCTGTGACCAGCCCTTGAAACAAAAGGGAAGACTCCACAGTCTCTGCCCAAGTAATCTGTGTGGGCACCTCGCTCTCCTTCCAACTGGAAAGCTGGCCCTAAACCAATCTTCCAGCAACCTGCAAAGGTTTCCACATCTCCCTCCCTCTCTGTGGTCCCAGCAGCAGCACACTGGATCCTCCTCTGGCCCTCGGGCTGTCCCTGGCTCCTCACCTTGCAGAACAGAGCACACTGAATCTGCCCGTGGTTCGCAGCCCCCTCCTGCCAGGCCCTGCACACCACCATGGACTTTGTCCCGCTTACGCCACAGGGCATCGTTTATGTTCCAGCTTTGCTTTTTCTGGCCTTTTTTCTCCCACTTTTTACCCCTGAGGCTGTTCTTGTGCTGCTTGAACGCTGACCTGGCTCCATGTGAGATGCCTGCATCTTTCTAATGACGGGTGACAGAGCTCCCTGGGGCACAGTAATGCTGCCTCACCATCTCCTGACACCCCAAAATGGGACTTGTCCCCTTGTGCCCATGAGGAGCCCAGCTGTGGCCTGCAGGCAGCAAGGCCTCGGGGCCATTGTGAGCAGGATACATGTGGGTGCTTGCTGGGGATTGACTCCCCCAGCACAACTCAAGTCTGAAGTGCATCAAACTTGAATGTGTACTAAGTTAGTTTGGAGAGGATGCTAAATTCGGAGGAGCTGTTGAGTCCTTACAGAGTAGAGAGGCCTTGCAGAGAGATCATGACGAACTAGAGGGCTGTGCAGTCACCAAACACGTGAAGTTCAACTAAAATGCCAGATTTTACATCTGTAGTTCCTGGTGGATGAGAGGCTGGAGAGCAGCCCTGTGGAAAGGGTCATGGGAGCTCCGGTCGATAGCAAGTTGACTCTGAGGCTGTGTGCTGTGGCAGCCAAAAGGGCTGAGCACATTCTGGGGCACATCAGGCGTTAAGGTCGAGGGGAGGGACCTCACCTCAGGTAGTGTGTGTGGTTTTGGGTGCCACAGTGTAAGAAGGACGTGAAAGTTAGGAGTTCAAAGGAGGGGTATGAAAATGATGAAGGGTCTGGAGGGCAAGATGTACAAGTAGCAGCTGAGGTGCTTTGGTGTGTTTATCCCAGAGAAGGGGAGACGGAGGGGAGGCCTGATGGCGGCCTGCAGCTCCCTCACAGGGGAGCGGAGGGGCAGGCGCTGAGCTCTGCTCTCTGGGGACAGCAACAGGACCTGAGGGGACGGCATGGAGCTGGGACAGGGGAGGGTCAGGCTGGGGGTTGGGGACAGGTTCTGCACCCAGAGGGTGCTCGGGCACTGGGACAGGCTCCGGGGGGCGCTGGGCACTGCCCCTAGCCGTGTCTGTGTGTCTGTGTGTCTGTGTGTCTGTGTGTGTCTCTGTGTGTGTCTGTGTCTCTGTGACCGCCCCCAGGCTCTGCGGCCGCCCTCAGCCTCCTCCGCCCCCTCAGCACCGCTCACGCGCGCGCGCGCACCGGGGGGGAGGGGGGTGGAGACACCTCCCTCCCCCCCTCCCCTCTCCCCGCGTGACGTCACGCCGCCGGGGCGGAGGCCCCCGCCGAGAGGCTGCTGGGCCAGCGGGGGCTGCGCGCGCGCACGCGCCGCCGCCTCAGCCGTGCGGCGGACGAGCCGAGCCCGGAGGCGCGCTCCCGACCCCGCCCTCAGCGGCGGCGGCGGCGGCGGAGGAGGAGGAGGAGGAGGAGGAGGAGGAAGCCGCCCCCCCCCCCCCCCTCCATTTTCTCCCCTCCCCTCCCGCTCCGTTGCGGTTTCGCCCCCCGAGAGCCCGTGCGGGGGGGATGCGGCAGCCTCCGCCGCCTCCCCCCGCCGCTGCGGGCCTGCCGCCGGTGGCAGCGGCAGCAGCGGCGGTGGCGGCGGAGGAGGCGGAGGGAGGCCGCGGGGCCTCCTGCTGAGGCGAGGCGCTGAGGGGGGGGAGGCCGCCCGCTCCCTCCCGCTCCCCGCGGCCTAGCGTCCCCGGCGCTGCCCCGCCCGCCCTGAGGCCCCCCCCAGGGCCGGGCCGGGCCCGGCGGCAGCATGCAGGCGCAGCCGCTGCTCTACGAGTTCTTCAGCGAGGAGAACGCGCCCAAGTGGCGGGGGCTGCTGGTGCCCGCCCTCAAGAAGGTTGGTGAGGGCCCCGGCACGGCCTGGCGGCGGGCCGCGGGGCGCCCTGCTGGATCCAGAAGGGGAGATAGGGGCTGGGCACGGCGCTGGGGGGGTGCCGAGGGAGTGTGGGGACTCCACGGGGAGCCAGCGGAGAGGGCTGGGGGTGTGGGGGTGTTGCGCTCCTCATGAGGGGGGTGTTTGGGGGCTCCTCTACCACTCGGGGGTCAAAAGGAGAAGGTTTGAGGGGCTGGAGGTGGCTGCTGCTGCTCAGATTGAGCTCAGTGCTCTCCTAGCCCAACACAGCAACATTTTACAGATCTACGTATTTCTCACAGTTAAAGGCAGCTTTCCCTCAAAGCACTTGCTCCTAGGGCTGGCCGAACTGTTGCATCCCCCGGTGCGGGTTGGAAAGCTCAAGTGCTGCAGTCGTGCCGGTGCAGTATTTCTTCTGAATTTCCTCTCCCCTCATTTTTCCGGGCGTGCTCTCTGAGGTCTCCATCGGGTCAGTGTGCTCTCATCCACATCTTGGAAGTCTTCTTGCTTGTCTCATCCATAGCTTGTGGTGCTAATGGTCTGTCCCTCATCGGTAGGCTCTTTCTGAAAGTAAACTTGTGTGTACGTTGTCCACCTGGCTGCTCCTTGTGCTGCTTGCAAGCACCCAACTGGAGCCTGGGGGGAAAGTGGAGCCACCCAAGGTCTCAGAACAGCACAAGCTCGCTCCTTTGGAGGTTGTTTTATTCCGTGGATTAGCAGGGGTTCATCGAACTTGGAGCCAGGCTCAGTGCTGAGTACTGGAGGAGGACGTAGACTGAGGATCTCAAGGCAAAAATGAGCAAAAACATTGGAATTGCTCTGTACGTCTGAAGCACAAGGTTATATCCTAATGGGCAAGGCAGTCACGGAGCCACCCTGGATTAAAGATGCTTGCTGAGGGATTTGGGCAGAAAGGAGGAATTCTGGAGTCTGAAGTCAGCGAAGAAGGCCAGCGGTGACAAGCTCCGGAGGGTGACAAACTGCCCCTGCAAGGTATGTTGTCTTGGTTTCGCTGTGTTGTGCACCATTGCTGCGGGCTCGGGGACAGCAGCAGTGACGTGGAGTTAGTTCTGGAGGCTTGACACTCAAACGCACAACTGTCTAGCAGATGTTAACTCCTAACCTCAGCTCTTCATGAGGTCGCCACCTGTTTCTTATCTTCTCTCAGGCTATTGCCCGGCGTGCTCCAGAAGCGCAGGCTGCTGCTGCTTCCTGTCCCTGTAGAAATGGAGAACCTGTCCGTGTCACCTGCTTCACCGAGCAGCCCAATAGTTGAGTTACAGGGGAACTAAATGGCTGATGAAAACATCAAGCTGTTTTTTTAATGGCTTCTTCATTAATGGAGAAGCCAAACTGGGTGTTTTACTAACTTACATGGGTGCAAGTCATCTCAGCTAGGGCGTTTAGCCCTTCAGATAAAGGCCCCATAACGTAATGAGCCTGTCATAAGTGGCAGGTAGGCCGGGGAGAATTGCAGCCTGCGTGCTTTGCCAATCGTCCATCCTCACTCAGGAAAACCTTTGTGGCAGCTGGGTCTGAGACCCTGCCCCTTGCTCGGCCAGCCAGAGACCAGAGCTGCCCCTGGAGCCTGCGTACGGGACCAGTAAGACAGAGATGGTGGCAGCGTGTGCCAGCAAGGTCAAAGGGCAGAGCTGGCCTGGAGGGAGAGCTCCCTCTGTCAGGGACAGGTTGTGCGAAGCCGATGTGTGTCTGGAGGAGAATTTTCCTGCCCTGCTCCCAGCTCATGCTCAGGTAGTGGCAGCAGCTGCTTTCCGAGCTCCACCTTGAAACCTGCCAGGTACACGGACAGGATTGTTATGTTTTCCTGCATGGCTGCAAGTGAGACTTAACGCTTTGGGGAGGCCTACGCTGAATTAATATCTCCGAGTAGGAGAGAGGTGTTTTAATTTAACGTTGCTGAAGCACGTATGCCAGGATGGAGCCTTCCCAGCTCCTGGGGAAGGCTGCAGTTACTCTTCTGTAACTTCACGTTGGCTTGTAAAGTGGAGCTTGAGCAACAATGCTTGAATCCCTTTCTTAAAAATTGTTGAAAGGGTTTTATTTTTCCCACTGTGTTACCTTGGTTCTGTGTTTTTATCAAGCAAAAAACCAGGCACATGTAGTAAGAATAAATCACTTCTTTACATCAATAAATTCTCAAGAGCATGTGCTGTGTATTTCATTAGACATGGGCCTCAACAATAGGCTCTGTATTGCACTGTCGCTGCATTTAACAGCTGTGTTTGCAGAAAGCAGCTTTTGTGCCATTCAGATCATAATGTAATCCCTTTTCTTCCCATTCTTCTTCAGATCCTGTCAAGATATACTCCAGTGCACTCAATTAGGAAGAAAATGATGTGTAGTGAGAGATGCTTCTCTGCCTGGTCGCTGTTACTTTGAAGCATCAGAAGAGGAGTGTCACAGAGCCCCACAGCCGCCAACAAAAGGCAGTAATCCTGGTGACGAGCTGCAAGAAAAGGAAGTAAGAATGTCAGCTGGTGTTTGAAATTGTGGTTGCAGAAGTGGATGGAAGGTGAGATGCTGGCGATGAAGACAGAGGACTCAAGACATATGACGCACCAGGGCTCTGGGGTGGCTGGAGACAGAGACACGTGGATTTGGGACTCCTCGGAAACCAGGCTGAGAAGAGACATCTGCACAGCGATGCCTCTTCAAACAGTGGTGTTCCTGTACTAGCGAATGTGCACGCTTCCTTCTGAACAGAACCTTTTGGATAGTTCTTCTTGAACATCTTTCCCTGGGGCTTCATCTTGCTCATGTAACTCTTGTACAGTAGGAATTTCTCCACGTAGCTATGACTTGCTTCTTCCCTGATGTGTTGGTTTTGACTGCAGAAAGTCATCCCTACTGCTGGCTACCTTCAGTAGTTTCATCCTTTAGAGAAAGAAGACAACTTCCTTGCCGTACAGATGTAGGAGTACCACCGCCTGAATACCTCGAGTTGTTTTGAAGCAGTTGAGCAATTAATGAGGGGTGCTCTTGGAATGTACTGTGCTCAGAGTGATGGGATTGAAGTGGTTTGACAGCTGAGGAGGATTTGCAGCTTCAGTCAAGGGAATTGTTGCAGGCAGTGTGCTCTCAGATCCTTGGTGTGTCGCTTAGTCAATCTCTTCTACCTTTCATGGAGCGAAAGAGACGAGCGAAGTTCCTGAAGTGACTTCAGAGGGCTTGGGAAGCTGTGGCTGACACAAACAGTTCTACCTGACTTAATTATCTCGTTCTCTAAACTGATGACGGCCCAATTGCTGTTCTGAGTAACGAGCAGCAGTAGTTATTCTTGGCACCGTTTCACTGCAGATGTAGGACATCCTTAAGTTTTGATAGCTCTGGATTCCCTGTGCTTCTGATGGCTGCGGAGGATAAAGTTAAGATCCTGAAGTTGCTCAAGTGTGGATTTAAGACCCCTGTGCTTGTTTTACTTAGCTTGATCCCTGAAAAATTCAGTAAACAGTAGAAAAGTGCAGTATGCTCTGCAGAATTGCCGAGTATCAGTGGAGTTGTACAAGAAAAAAAAAAGAAAACACAGTTTTTGTGGGGTGTTTGCTCTATGAGAACACTCATTCATGCAAGCTGTCCGTAAAACATTTCATCCTGGAGTACTTCAGCGATAAGCAGCTGCTTGTCGGTACTTCTGTAGTCATCGAGGGCAGATTAACAAAAGCTGTGCTGTGTAAAAATGAGGGGTGTAACATCAGTGAAGACTCTCAGAGCAACCCAAGTGGGGAGGGAAAGAAAAAAGCCTGCCCTGCCACCAGGTTGCTTCTAATAATGTCATAATCTGGCTGTGAAGGCTTGTGTTTTCCATGTCTGTCCTCGGTATTTGGAAGGTTTGGAGAAATGCTTGTAATCAGTTGAGTCTCGCCCTGTGTTTTGGAAAACAGCTTGGTCTTTGATTCGGGAGAGGTGCCAGAGGCCCAGCCTCTTCCCACCATGTTGCAGTGCAAGGAAAATGATGGATTCCCCCCGCTGGTAACAGGGGAGCATTTGCTGTCCAAGCAGGCAGGGAAGGGCAGCGCTTGCTTGCTTTACTTCTGCAGCCTCTCGTGTCACAGCTTCTTCCATTTTACTCTCCAGACACTGTGATAAACCCGATGTTTTTCCTTCAGCTTTCTTACAAGTGCCTCAGCTTGAGAGAAAATCCCGGTGCGGTGGTACCTGTGCTCAGTGAAGCGTGCTTGTGTGCTGAGCACATCTCGGTGCTTGATTCACACTTTGACGTTGTGCCAGAATCCCGGGAGATGGGTATCCTTGCCTGGCTATGGAAATGACGTTCTCTGCCTGACAGAAGATGCTTTGCTTGTGCATTTTGGTTTGTTGTGTGGCTTTTGGATGATTTCCCTCTGTTATCTGCCTTTCTGAAGCTTCTGCACGTGGAGGCACGCAGTTCTCTATCTTTTTCTGCACTCTTTCTTACAGAGATGCTTTCAGCAGAGGCTGAGGTTTTTCAGCTTCATGTTCAACATAAATCACCCTTCCCTCTTGCAGACGTGAGGGAGGGGTAACTGAAAGCTCTTGTGAAGGGGGCTTGGTTCTGTACCAAGCAGACTGACAACAAGTGAAAGGGAAAGGTCACGGAGTAAATTCAACAAACATCTCTTTAGTGCAGGATAAACTGCAGAATATTGGTCTGGGCTCAGCTTTGGATTATCTTGTGGCCAGCCTCAGAGCTGCTGTGTTGGACCAGTTGGAAAATAAAACCCCTGTGGAAGCTGGAGCTGTAAAATCTGCTTCCCTCGGACTCAGCCTTCTTTCTGGGTTTGGTCTAGGTCGTTTATTTCCTATGAGAAACATCTGGTTTACTGCTTGAAAAAGCTTTATCAAAAATGTTTAATTTTTTATATAGAACAAGTTGCTAAGGGTTATAAATTAAGATCAGATATCATTGTGTTGCTCATTAAAGAGATGTGTTAGTCTGTTTCTCTGGCTCTTTCAGACAGTTTAGGCTTGCTGGTGCCTGATTTGTAATTTGTTGCCATTCCTGACAGAAATTCTTTGCTCTTGTTGATTTTATTAAAAGAAAAGAGGGGTAGGAGGGGGATGCCAAGTCATAGGGTCATAGGATGTTCCTGAAGTGCTACAAATTTTCATGAGCAGGGGTTGCACCTTCTCTGTTCATAAACAGAAAGTTGTTCGAGAAAGGCTTGCCTGGCTCGTCTTCAATTAAAGAAAATCCTGGTGGGTTTGTTTCCATTCCAAAATCCAAGGGAAGAAGGCCTGCATGTCTTAAAAAAAAAAAAAAGGAAAGAATTGGGTGAAAATGGAGCAGTGGAGGCAGGGGTTTCTAGCCATTTTGAGTTGTATTTTCCCCTCAGGATTTGGTGGCTTATCTTGGAGAACTGAAGCTTTGGTCAAAAGATTTGGAAGCTGTTCTTGTGGTAATTCCCCTTATCACGAGATAGACGTTTTGGTGTGTGTGGGAGGGAAGGGATGGGTTCTGTCATTATTTAAGGGAGAGGTTAAACGCTTCGATAAGGATCTTATCCAAACATCACTACACTTCAGAAGTTGTTCCTCTGTTTTTATCGCCCCTGTTCCTGACATGGGCTGGCGAGGGGGCTGGTGGGATTCACGCCGCGCTCCAGCGTCTCAGGGCTGATAAGGCAGGGTGGCCTGCTTGTTTGCTTTTAATTATCATTATAATTTTTAATTTTGAATCTGAGCGGACTTTCTGCGAAGGCTGGAAACCCCCCCGGTAACTCGATCTCCTTTATTATTATTATTATTATTATTATTATTACTATTTTTTTGGCTCGGGTCACGTGGCGGCGCCCGCTAGCAGATGTCCTCGCTTGCTGCCTTCCCTCTCCAAACCCGGTGCTGCCGCCGCCGCTCTTGCATCACGCCCCAGCTGATGACCTCCTCGGGCACTGCCTGCTCCTCGGCCCCAGCCTGGAGGTGCTGCCGGGGTGCAGATACCCAAATTACACGTTCCTCTGCTGGCCGTGCACCGGGCCGTCCTGTAATTTTCCCCGTCGGACTAGTTGTTTTCTTGCCTTTGCCGGGCTGACTTTGAACCCTAAATGATACTAAATCTCACTTAAGTAGCAATGAAGCTTATTTACTGCCTGCCTAATGGAGATAAACTGTGCCGGCCAGCCGGAGGCACCCTCATGATGTTTTTCTGCGCCGAGGTGGATGTTGTGCTGAGGCAGAGCCCGGCGCTGCCAGCAGACGCTGGCCTTCGAGAAGCAGGGTGTAATTGCTCCCCAAACACAACCTCTTAGCAAAAATGCTTGGAACTTTATCTCCTGAACGAGAAGTAGGTTATCGGTGTTGACTTTGTTTCGGTTGACTGCGGATCATGTTTCAGGTCACGGCGTGGTGTTTGTTTGTTTGTTCTTACTCCTGTAGACAATTACAGGCAGGCAGGGGATGACGAGTCCCTTCTCCATGATCTGCCTTCTAAGAAAAGGTAGAAACAGAGCCGTTTTTCATCACTCAGTTTTATCCCATTCCGTATTTTTTATTGCCTGATTGACTCAGAAATTTAATACTTTTCCGAGTACCAAACGCTAGAGCAATCCAGAGGGTTCACGTAATAGAGTTTTTTTTTCGGTTCTGCCTTTAAATAAATCGAGACGGCATCTTCCAGGCAGCTCGGATCAGCTCTGATCTTTCAGAGGAGTCTCCTGCAGGTCTGTAATTTGGGATGTTAAAATGTCCCGAGCTGGTGCGGTGTTTCAGACATCGGTATTTGAATTGTAAATGATTGCTGGGACTGCTGGGGATGCTGTTACGCAGGTACCTCCAAAAACACGCGCTGTGGCTGTGCGTGGCCGAGTTCTTGGTATTTTCCTTACCCCAACAGTTTCATTTTTCTTTTTGTTAGTCACGTGGGGAGAAGTTCTCCTCTCTGAACAGTGTTTTCAAGTTTAAAAAAAGCAGCAAACGTCGGAGGCGTTCTTTAAGACCTAGTGGATCAAGGTACACAACCTGCAAGTAACTAAACCCCTGATCGAGTGCATTTAATTCTCTACAGCAGCGAAGTGAGCACCAGGGCTGTGCCCAGACATGAAGTTTTCAAGCTAATGAGTGCCTTAGCAAGCAAGTGGATTTCTATTTGAGGCTGTTGCGTGTTTGAACTTCATAACATTTAATTCTTGCTATAGCTGCAAGTAGGAATGAGAACTCAGCTGTGAAATTAAATAATTATGGCAGCGGGATTTGAATATAGGCATGGGTTTAATATTGGGATGAGACAGATTGTTGGGGTTTGGTTTAAGGTGGTTAAGCTCTTCTGGAGGTGATTGAGAGAACTGGAGGCATTTTGAGTTGAGTGCAGTGGGAATGGTAAAATGATGAAATTGGGGCTTGAAATGTGTTGCGAAAGTCAGCAGTCAGCTTGCTCTGGCATAATATTTGCCATCAGTGCTTGAGGTTGAGATTAAACTGCCTGTCAGTTCGAAGCTCTTGGAGCAGGGAGCTTTGCATACCTGAAACTTAAACCAGCTAAAACCGTGCTATTTTGTTACCTGCAAAAGTGCAGAGGGAAGCTGTGCTGCTGTTCAGATGGTTGTCTAGAAAAATAAGTTGGTAACCCAACCCTTTGGGAGGAGCACCAAATAGTGTGCCTCAGTGGGTTTACACCAGTGAGAATTCCCAAATGGGAAAATCTTTGAATATCTTTGCTGTTTCTGTAGTGCTCCGCCTTTGAAAAAAGTTCTGGATCTTGTTATTGTAGCTTGAGTGGTGTGCAGGAGGCTGTAAATGGGAAAAACCCTACATCTGCAGCGTGCTCTGCAAACGGTGGTGTAAGAGTTGGGGTGGAAAGACGAATTTATGCAGAGTATTTAAGGAGTTTTCCTAATTGCGCTGCTGAACACCGTTATTAATTAGCTGTTTTTTTGACATTAAATATTACTTACAGCCATTTGAGTACGTTTAATATTTGAGGTTTGTGTTCCTAGCAAGTGTAAATGAGTGTTTCGCTTCTCTGCCCAGCGTGCCTTAATAGAGCTCAGCACACATGCAGTTCTCATTGGATTTTTCTAAACTGTTTGGCTCGTTCTTTTGTCATCTTTTTTTTTGTGAGTAAAGCATATAACTTGGGGCAGAACAAAAAATAAGACTGATTCTTCTGTTCCGTACAGGTTCAGGTGCAGGTCCATCCTAAACTTTCCTCTACCGAAGATGCGTTACAGTACGTGGAGGAGTTAATTCTCCAGTTGTTAAATATGCTGTGTCAAGCCCAGCCCAGAAGTTTTCTGGATGTAGAGGTACGGAGAATATTTATTACAAATCTGATCCGCGTTTTGCAATGTAATTTGAGCTGCTGTATAAAAAGTCCATACAGAAATCATTTCACAACGCGAAAAGGATCACTTGGTACAAGAAAGAGAAGCAGTAATTATGTATGTTTATGTAACAGAACCTTCAGCAGAAAACCTGCTGAGTTACCTAATAGGTGATTTTCCCATCGGTTGCATTTCTTGTTCAATGCTCAGTAAAACAGTCCCTGTGAACCGCATTACCGTGTAATAGCTGGTGAGTGTAACTTCTGGACGTAAAGCTGACTGGCTCCTTTCAAAAGGCTTTTTTCTCTGCCCCCCCCTGCCCCGAGATAGCATGCGAACTGTAGCTGCTTCGTCTGTGATCTCGTGCTGCTTTCTCAGCGTGGTGATACAGGCTGATACACTCCCCCCCCCCCCGGAAATTTGAACAAAAATAGTTCAGCTGCTTTCTCAGAATGAGTTGAGGAACGCTTCTTTCCTCTCTAAGGGAGCCTCTTCTCTGACGATCCTGTTTTCAAAGGTTTACAACCTCTGCTCAGAAAAGCAGCTTGATGTTTGAGAAGAGCTGTCTTACCTCTGTTTGAGAAACAACCTAATTCAGTTTCACTCTAAGTCCGTGAATATCTTGGTAGCCCTTTGTGCTTAACCACGATTTGAAGACTTTGCTGCCCAGCTGCAGACTGTGCATGTTGATTTCCAGTCCTAGGGGGCTGTGGCAGTGCTGTGCCAGGTTAGGTTGCAAAACAAGATGCAACTTCCTCATGTTCTGAAGAAAGTGTAGAAAAGTGTAGGCAATGCTCTGGCAGGTACACGGAGGGCTGAGGAGATGAGAGCTTATGGACAAAGATTTGGTTAAAACAATGCTGGAAAGCCAAAAAAGAAACAAGCAAAACTAAAACAAGCAGCAAGAAAAAATCACTAAGATGTCCAGGAATTCAACAAGTAAAAAAAAAAAACCACTAAGCTGAGTTCAAGATTGATGAATTTCATCCTTCCTCTTGTTTTGAGTGTTGACACCTAATGGGGTTTCAGTATCCCCTCTCATGGCTAGCCTGTTTTGCAACATTATTCTGGTCAACTGAAGTAACAGAGGTTTGTGGAAGATTGCATGAAGTGTTTTGGTAGCATTGTTTAAAAGCCAGGGTTAAATGTAGTGTTGCTTTAAGAGTCTTCTGGTTGTGAAGTCAAGCCCTTAGGATGAGAAATGCAAGAACTGAAGATGATCAGGCAACCTCAATTTACCCCCTTTGTGTTTACATGTGATGATTCCGTCTTTAATTACATGGTCATACACGGTTATTTTTCCCCCAGGACACCTTCATTCTTCAGTCAGCAGGCTGGGCTGTGTTAGGGGTAACAAATCAGTATTAGATAGCAAATGAGATTTTATTTTTTCTTAAGTATGACTTCTAATTTCCTCGTGCAGAATTGTTATGATGGAGGGTGGGGAGGACAAAAAAAAAAAAAAAGGAATCTGTACTTTGAAACATTGGTTGCCACCTTTATAGACTTGTGTTCTGTCCCAGTTCTTTTTGTTGGAAAGTTTTTGTTTGTGTACATTGCCCTGTACCAGCTCTTTGTAAGTGGTCATTAATTTCATCTTCCTCATTTCGTGGTTGCTCAAATTGGGGTCATATTTACGTAAGCGAGCGCTTGCAACTGAAACAGTCAGTGGGAACTGTGGTCTGAAAAAATATGCGAAGCGATCTGAGAAATTAGATTTCTGGCACCTTTTCTGAAACACCTGGGCTACCAAAAACAGTCAGGGCTTTGAATCTCCAGAGACCCATGTGTGAGTTCCAGCAGGAGAGCTATTCAGAGCATGGGCGAGTGTAGGTGTGTTCCAGCACCGAATGCTGGATGCAGTAATTAAACTGCAGGAAAAAATGAGGGCAAAGCTGAGCTGGGCACGATTGGGCCAACTGCAGACATGGAACTGTTGGGCAGTCTTTTCTTACGCTGTCTTCAGAGGGGTTTGCATGCGAGTGATAGACAATTCGGGCTGTGTGCTAATCAGTGAAGGTGAAACAAAGCTCCTATCCTCTCATTCAGTGACCATTCTACGTCTAAACATATTTAATTGCTGAATTATCACCCATGTGCACAAAAGGAGCAAATTGTACCTGCAAAAGCAACTTCATTCTGGCATTTCTCAAATTTTAAGCACTAGATTTTTCTATGGAAATGATATTCTGATATCCCTTAGGAATGTGGTGAGCAACGTGTACCAAAATGATAGTTTGTGTTATAGAAGCTCTTATAGTCAAAATATCAACATTTGCATACATTAATTTGTTAATTAATGAGAAGTGATTTCAGAGTGTATTAGCATTGCTCAGATAATTCCAATTATGTATTTACCCTCTAGTTCTGGTTTTGTTTTTTTTAAGGATCGTGTTCAAAAAAGTTTTCCCCATCCTATTGATAAGTGGGCAATAGCTGATGCCCAGTCTGCTATTGAGAAGAGGAAACGAAGAAATCCGTTATCTCTCCCAGTAGAAAAAATCCACCCTTTATTAAAGGTAAGCAGTGACATGATCTTGCTCTTGGAATGCAGTTGGAGGTTGACAGCTTTGTTTTGTCAAGCGTCTGTGTGCTGCCTGAAATGTAAACAAGAGAACAGTAACAATACCTGTTTTCAACATAATTTTCAGAGTTTTCAGTTTAGTTGATTGTATTTCTTCAATTTGTACATTTAAGAGTTTTTCTGGAAGTTTCTTAATTGTTTTCTGAGTCATGCAAAGTGAATTAAGAACAATTAAACTTGAATCAAATGACTGCTTAGCTTTGTTTATGCCATAGACAGTTAACTAACTTTTAAGTGAGGCTTTTGGGACAGTTCTGGGCTGTTGTCAGCTCCACAGTCTGCAATGATGCTGTTTCTTTTCCTGGCCTACAGGCTACCATGTTTCTTTAATATAGACTGTATGCCTTGAATGTTTATGGTGAGGAGTTAGAAACTTGCAAGGTTTAGTTGTAACCTGTTGTGTATCTTTCATTTACTGAATAACTGTGTAGCACTGATTTTTTATTTATTTATTTTTTCCTTTCAGGAAGTGCTAGGCTACAAAATTGATCACCAAGTGTCTGTTTACATAGTGGCAGTATTAGAATACATTTCTGCAGACATATTAAAATTGGTTGGGAATTATGTACGAAATATAAGGCATTATGAGATTACAAAGCAAGATATTAAAGTGGCAATGTGTGCTGATAAGGTAAGCATAACTCTTGTTTCTAATGTTAACGGAAAATTTTAGTTAAGTTTTGGTAGGACAGTGTCTATTCCTTACCGGGTAAATGGGGTTTTGTGTATCTGAAATAAATTGCTGCAGTAAAATCTGGTTCCATATTTTAATACAGCAAAGCTAATTGAGTTTATAGAGCTGGTGCTTGGGCTTATTAATATCTGAGTGTCTATTGCTTATGATATTGCTTGCCTAATCCCAGCAATGTGTGGATGCTTTAAAAATTATTGTGAAGCTGCACTAACTTCAAGTTTTCATGATTCTGGGAGACCACCCATGCTTAAGACTGTATTGCATGTAAAAAACGGTGTTTCAATGGTCAAAAATAAATTGAAAAATCCCTTCATAAGCATCACTAATATTCTGTGGGGGTCCGTATTTTTATTTGCAGGTAGTCATTCTTGTAGTTTTAGAGGAGTGTTTCAATTCAGAAAGCAATTACCTCTTTCCTTGGTGATCCAGCAGTGCTGGAGAAGGGTCTGCTGTCTGTCTTTTGAGGTGCTTTTGTGCTCTAGCTTCTGGGGCCACCTCATCAGCATCTCAAAATATCCATTGTTTAAAAAATAAAGCTTGAAGTAGATCCTTTCAGAAATGCTACTGGACAGTGAGATCTTGCTGAAGTCCAGGCATTTTCAGATTTATCACCTCCTCTTGGTACTTCTTGGTCTATGTTAATCTGTGTTTCTGCTTGGAATTGTCTCTTGTTTCATTGAATTCTTTTGTCTTGTTCATGTTTGTGTTTTTTTCTGTCTTGTTTTTCTCTTCACCTCAAGGCAGGGAAGAAAGATGTCTTGTGAAGTCATGAAGGGCCAAGTATTTTTCAGTCAGGGCAGTTGTCTTAGTCCCGCTTGCTTTTGGGTGTACTTACCTGAGTTGTTAAGGCAGTGTTTAAAGGTGTGTGAATAAAGAACAGGAACAGTGCTGTCGCTGTGTGCACCTTTGTATCCTGGGGAAAGGTAGCAAGCAGAAAAGACTGATTTGGGAAATTCCATTACATGGGCCGCTCTTACATCGGAGCAAGCCTTTTTAATGTGTACACAGAAGAAACATTTGAAAGGCTCTGAAGTAGGCATGTTAGTTTTGCTGCTGCAGTGGAACAAGCTATGGACAGGTATTCCCAAGGTGTTTTCTTTTCCAGTCACATCAAGGACCTTCTTAGTATATTAGGATTTTACTGCCAGTGTACATTCTGCTTGGTTTTATTTTTATTATTTGAAACAAACCAACCAAAACAGTCTGTTGGCCCCACGTGTCTTTTTTCCCAAGCACTTTCACACTTGTTTTTGTGCCACCCATCCATATTAAAAAAATCCTGCCTCCTCTGAGAGGGGGAAGACAGCAACAACAAAAATCCACCACCACCAAACAAAAAACCCACCTGCATTTGAATGCAAGCTGCTTTTATTTGACTATCTGCTCATGCTTCTGAACGCTCTAAATTCAGTGTCCCAGGGTACGGTTGCTTTGTTTCTGTTGTTTTCACCGTAGTGAGGTGTGCCTTGTGATTGCAGCCTGGAATCTTCTAGATTAAGTATGCACTGGAACTGCATCCATGGAGTTATAAATGCTGGGGCCTCCTTGAATACCTCCATTACCCCGTGTAATTGCCCACAGTAGTGATGCTATGTAATGTCCTGTTTCCCAGAAATAGGATCCTGATTGTAATCTGAGTTCCATGTAAATTTTCTGGCTTTACAAGATGAATCACCTTCTTTTCTTAGAACATGTCTTCAGAAGAAGTCAGGCTTAATGCAAAATGTCCATTGTTTTACTTTCAGAAAAGCTTAAGACCAGGGCGTGTAGCAGGGACCTTTGACTCACTAAGAGAAAGAACCTGCTGCGTGCCCATTTCCCTCCCTACTAGACCTCTGTATTTTTGAGGATTGTTAGAACAGGACCCGGGTGAAGGGATGCCTGCTCTAGGTAGGTGTATTTCTGCCAGTATTGAAGGTGGATGAATCTACAAGACCATCCCTCGTGCTTACAAATCCCCAAGTATTCTCTTGCAGGATAGCTCATTTGTCCAATATCAGTACTCGGCAGCTTGGCTAGCTGGCACGTCCTCTAGAGAAGTGCCTGTGTAAGGTGCATTATAGAAGGAGGACTTCTACAGCAAACAGCAGGGTAAATGTCACGTTGGCTGTTGTGGCTCCTTCAGAGGCTTAATTCTTCACCTCCAGTTCTATAATTATTTTGAGCAACACTTGTTCTGTTTTCTGCCATTTAAAAAAACTCTGGGTCGTGTTTTACATGTTAGCCTTCCCTCATGTCGCTCTCAAATGAGTATTTACAGCTTCGATCCTGCAGTCTTCTCCTCTGTCTTCTTGGTGATTGACAGCCGTCACCTCAGTCTCTGCAGCAACAGGCGTAGGTTGCCATGGCTTCACCTCCATCTGTTCACAAGGGAGGCTGGCAGGCAGCACTTAAATCCTAATTTATTTTGAAGTTCGTGTGGATTGTTTGATGCCTTCTGTGGCCTCCTGGAAGGGGAGTGGCTCTGGGCAGTAGGTTTGTTTATAAATGCTGTCCCGTCTGTCTACCCCAGGACTAAGTCATCTTGTGTGTTGGACTACATCTTCTGCTGGCTTGTTTTTAAGCTGCATCACTTTAGGTTGTGTGGGGCCTGTAGTGTTTTATTTTTCCAAAGATAAATTGGATTAAAATGCCTTTGCTGTTTTGCAGTCAACACATTGACGTTAAGTTGTTCTTCAGGTTTTATAGACATCAACCAAGGAGTAAATTCAGTTTGTCGCTTGCTAAGTCATTGTAATGACTCCTGGCTCAGATTCCATGTTTGGAAGAGGTTCAGTGATCCACTTAATCTTTTTCTTGAGAAATTCAATTTACTAATTGCTTGTGTTTGGTAAACCTTGCTTAGGTAAACAAATGAATTGGGACCTCTGGTAGTTGGAGTTCTTCAAGTCCTTTTGTCTGTGCAGTTCTGCACCTTGGTTGACAGCTTTTTCTGAAGCTGCTGCCCTTCCTTGTGGGTCCAATTTAACAAGAGAACTCAGGAGCTATTAAGGACAGAAACCAGCGCATTTGCAATGTGTGGGCAATCCGGTATTCATCCAGGTTGATAACAGAGTTCTGAGCAAAATCATGTGTGATTGCCTGTTAAAGCCAAAGGAGGAAATCCAAAATGTGCATACTTTGTGACTTCAAATACTGCATTATCTTCCGAAACTTAGATTATGTGGGATAATTCACAGTTAGAGAATACTGTTAAGGGCTAAATACCTCTTTGTACTTCATAGGACACTTCAAATAATAATTGATTTTAGGACCATATTCTGAGAGGCATCTGGATTGGTCTAAGTGACGGGATTCTATAGAGATTTCCACTGCAAATAATGATTTGCAAAGTAATAACACTGGATGTTGCTTTTGTAGTGCTCAACCAATTGCAGAATTACATACGTGAATATCTCTCCTGATCACTTTGATTCCATGGCAATGATAATTTCCTTTTCTGGTAACATACTGGTAGATCTTGAAAAGAAGTTTTTGTCACTTTGTGGCTTTCTCCCTCTTTGCTACCTAGGTGTTAATGGATATGTTCCATCAAGATGTGGAAGATTTAAGTGCACTAACTTTATCTGATGAGGAACCCTCCACCTCAGGGGAGCAAACCTATTATGACCTAGTGAAGTCATTTATGGCGGAGGTTCGCCAGTATATAAGGGAACTAAATCTCATTATCAGAGTTTTCAGAGAGCCATATGCCTCCAACTCCAAACTGTTTTCATCTCATGTAAGTGTTGTGTAAAATAAATTATAGTGGCTATAAATTTAGGTTAACATTTCTAGAACCTAACTATTGCATGGTTTAATATATCTACAGTAGAGCAACCACTTAACAGTTCTGAAATGTGAATTGTAAAGGAGCTTGTGGGGAGACACTAGTTCTGTAGAAGAAATGACATGATTTTCTATATTCACGTGCAGGCCTGTAATTTAAGGTTGGCCAGTGTTCCGTGCCATCTTGTTTCATTGTCAATTTTCATGTATTTATACATACTTAAAGTTATTGTTTTGAAAATAAATTGTGATTTTTACGTATTAGTATTACAAAATACTTATTAAAAAAAAAAAAAACTTGTTTTAATTAAGCGAGTCTAACTTCCTAATCATAACAGAGTAGCTTTGCACATAATGTTCTTTCTTTTAAATTACTTAAAATTCCTTGTTGATTTTTATCTGGTTCTGTTGCTTTTTGCAGGATGTGGAAAATATATTTAGTCGTATATCGGACATTCACGAACTCAGTGTGAAGTTATTGGGTCATATAGAAGACACTGTTGAAATGACAGATGAAGGTAGTCCTCATCCATTAGTAGGCAGCTGTTTTGAAGACATGGCTGAGGTAAGACAGTACTTATTTTTTATTATTCAGATGTATCCTGAGGTCTTGCACTTAAATGCTTAATGCATCTCTGTTCTAGGTGTCTTTGTTTAGAATGAGATTTTTTTTCTTCTAACCTTTCCCTCAGTCATGAGGAGACTGCTGTCACATTTCTAATTTTAGTCCTCAGTCTTTGTGGGCTGTTTAGTCTTGGTTAGCACAAGAAGGAAACAAACAAAACCATCTGTGACTAGACTTCATTAGAAATGAAGAATTCTGAAAATTGGGATTTCTGTGGAAAGACGGAGTGGAGCAGGGGCTTTTTTTTCGTCAGCAGGTGTGCTAAGGTGATGAGGAAAGCTATTAAACTAGGCTTGTTAGGGCGTGGAGACTGAAGTGTGCTGTTAGGAAAAAAATCAGGGGGAGGTTACCAACAATGTTGTGGTTGAGCTTCTCCTCCAAAGACTTGCCAATCAAAAACTGGCCAAAGCCTTCTTCAGACAAGTAGGAGCATCTCATCATCATGGGCCTTGGTTCTCTTGGTAGAATAACCATGCTGACATCTGCTGGGAGGACAACTTATCCTGGTTCAAGTAGCCCAGGAGATTGCTGGAGGGCAATGAGACAGTGTTTTGTGGCATGTGCTTACGGGCTATCTGGGTAAGATGCTCCAATTCACTTCATTCTCAGGAGCAAGGGAGCAGCGGCAGGAGTGTCAAAGCCAAAGGCAGGCTTGGCTGCAGGGGTGGAGTTGAAGGTCTTGAGGAAACAGCAGGAGACGAGAAGCAGACTGAACACCCCAGGCTTTGGGAAAACAGACTTAGCTCATTCAGGGAAGGGGTAGACAGAATCGTATCGGTTGCTTCTAGGGTAGAAGGGGCTCATGACAGTGGGCTTATTCTCAAAGGCAGTATTTTCAGGAGTACACATTTCCAGTCCCTAAGAAAAAGGACAGGTGTAGTATGAGGCCAGGGTGAGTACAATTTAGGGATTCCTGTTGAGTGAAATGCAGGCTTCCCATGAGGAATGGAAAAGCATTGCCTAGGTAGATGGAAATGGCATTAAGAGGGCTGCAGTTCACCTGTAGTTAAACTTGACTACACTCCACTGGCTGAAGGAAAGCAAGAAGGGCTTTTAGTGTAAAATACTATGGAAAGGAAGACCATAGAAAATGTGGGTATCCTGCTCGTGGGGTGAGACACTCAGTTTTTGAAGATAGAAAATGTGTTTGAGGTACTCTGAATCTCCTTTGCCTGGTCTTTACTGGCCAGATATGCTTTAAGGCCTCCCAGGTAAGATTGAAGGAGAGGGGTGAAACTCAAGGATCATGGTAAAGACTGTTTATCTGAGGTGGGTATGTGTAAGTCTCTGCAGCAGGACAGGATGCTGAGGCAGCTGGCTAGTATCATTGCAAGGCCACTGACAAGAGTTCTTGAAGATTAGTTGTGAGTTGTGGAGGTCCCCAGACACCAGAGATAGTGTAATGCCTATTCTCCAGGTCTAAGAAGGATGATCCTGGAAACCAGAAGCTAATTAACCTCTCAGTCACTGGGAAATTATAAAACAAAAGTTTTTGAAATTCACGTCCAGCCACACGAAGGACCAGAATGTGATTCTGAGCAGTCAGCACAGATTTACAAAGGGCAAACTCTACCTGACCAGCCTGACTGCCTTCTGAGAGGAGATGGCTGGTTCCATTGATCAAGGGAGGAGCAGTGACTATCACTTACCTGGAATTAAGCAAGGCCTTCAGCACAGGCTCCTGTAATATCCTTATAATGGGCTTGGTGAGATGTAGAGTAGCTAGCTGAACTATCAAGTGGGTGGGAAATTGGCTGGACTGCCAAGCTTGAAGGGCTGCGATCAGCAATACAAAGTTCACTTGGTGACCAATGGTTAGTGGCATTCCTCAAGGTCTGATAGTGGGGCTGATACTGCTTAATATCGGTTACTGAAATGGGAGAAGGCCTGCCTTGTGGAGTTGGTAGATGATGCCAAAACTGTGGGAGACACTGAAAGGCAA
The DNA here is from genome assembly GCF_964035555.1 of Netta rufina. Lineage (NCBI taxonomy): Eukaryota > Metazoa > Chordata > Aves > Anseriformes > Anatidae > Netta > Netta rufina. The sequence continues at coordinate 13,925,663 of NC_140125.1, forward strand.
TGCTTCTTCGTGAGGGACCTGCACATGCTGGAGAATGAACCTACAGGAACTTCTTGGAGTTCAATAAAACATCAAGTTCTGCACCTGGGAAGTAACAACCCCATGTTGATGGTCCAGCTGCTTTGTTATGGAGCATGGCTGCTCAACAGGGCTTGGAGATCCTCAGGCATTAGCACTGTACCCTGGCTGCAGTGAAGTCTAAGCTCATGCTTAGTTATGCTAGGAAAACCATAGCCAGCAGGTTAAGGGTTCCTTTCTGTGTAGCACTTGAGATCAGTTTTGTAAAATTATTCTGTATTTCTTCATAGGAACTAGCATTTGATCCATATGAATCATATGCACAAGATATTTTGCGACCTGGTTTTCATGATCATTTTCTAAGCCAATTATCAAAGCCAGGAGCAGCATTTTATTTACAGGTAACTTTCTTTTTAGTAAGCATTATTATTATTGTTTATTTTCATTGTGTTATATGGTTGCTTCAATACACTTGTTTTAAGACTGAAACTTCTTTTGTTTCTAGTCAATAGGTGAAGGCTTTAAAGAAGCTGTTCAGTATGTTCTACCCCGGCTGCTCCTTGCCCCTGTTTACCACTGTCTTCATTATTTTGAACTGCTAAAAGTAAGAACATTGTGTTGATCTGAGTTTTTTTTTAATCATTCTGCATGTTGGATACCAAAGCTTTGTGTACTCTAGGTGTAAAACCAGCTAGAATTTGAATAATAAAACTGATGTAATGAAAAGCAGGTCATATGCTCCAGTGCACACTATAACTGTTTTACAGCTGCTAATGCTTTTCTAATGCTTGTTCTGTTGAATAATCAAGTTACTATTAATTTAGAAAAGAAGACAGATCTAGGTATTGATATTCTTAGAACGATGGTTTGAACGGTGGTAAGAAACAATGGCAAACAACTGTTACATAAAGTGTTCAAGGCTTTCTCAAGATGTTGCTTGGTAGATTTAAAACCACAGTAAGATTTCCATCAGACTTCACTGTATTTCTGTGAAACTTTCCATGTTCTCTTTCCAGTGCCTATCCTGTGATGGGTATAGAGGTGATGACCTTCCTTCAAGGGGAAGGCTTGTGTATAGACTTCTTGAGCTTGTTGTACTGAGACCTTGTGTCACTGGGTTAACAGTAAAGGCTGCGTTACATCTGTGTGTATAGGTAATAGCTACAGAATGTTTTTTAGGGAGGATTTATCAATTAGCATTGAATATTAATCTTTAAGAAGAACACTATGAGTAAAACTTTCAAGTAGAATCTCCGTTTTGACTTAATGTCTGAAGGAATACAAAAAGAATGCCAAGTGTTGTTTTTTTGTTTTCTTTTTGAAGAAACCTGTTTTTGTTCTTCTTGAATGTTCATTTGGTTTTCTTGGGATAACGAAGTAGCTCAGTCATCCTTGAGGCTGTTTCTGCACTTCTAACACAATTTTTACTGATTTAGATCTCAAAGTACAGTTTTGGCATGTAGCTCATCTCATATAACATGCTTTTTTTAAATTTTGGAACTTATGCTTGATCTGTTTGTCCAACTTTTCAGACATCTTTAACATATTAAACATTTCCTGACTATATGTTGGAAGGATTGTATGATGTATCTATGCAGATAAGTTTCCTCTGTTCATGCTTCTATCATACAGTGTCAAAATGCAGTACCTTATGGCTTTGTGTACTTACTTCCACGTGAACATGGTTATTGTCTTACTTAATAGGCACGGCATAGATTAATATCTGAAATGCAAGTGTCCTGTGAGCCTCTTGCCATTGGTAATTACAGCGGAGGAGAGAAGGCATGTGCTTATGGAAGGATGGAGCTGCTTAAGTTTCTTCATTTGTGGGCAAACTGGAGTCTAAGCTAAGCCTAGCTCCAGAAGGTTATCAGTCTTTTTGCAACTCCTAACTTGTGCTGTGTGTAAAATGCCTCTGCCCTGTGTAAATGTGGTATTGGTGAGTTGGATTTAGTTCCATTTATAGTAACTTTCCATTTTTTTTGTTGTGGTCTGCCAGATGTGATACACATGATAGGCAATGATAATAAATGCATGAAGAGAGATGGTAGCTTTCATGGCGTTAGTTTCATCTGTCAGTTGGAACGTGTGTACACAGCATATGAATACCTTCATCAAATGATTTCTGCTGCAGTTTTCTTTCTTACATCTGGAATCTTCAGATAGATTCCAGTTTGGTTGTACTTAAAGGTGGCCTGAAGAAATTGCTACAGAAGGGTATTAATGGAATTCTTCTGTTGTATAATCCCCACGTTTCCCTGATGCAAGGTCATATTGAATTCTTATGTATGGTAAGAGATCTGATTTGGTGTTGGTAAGCATACCTATGAGTAATCAAACTAAATGCTACAAAAAACAATCTCTCAACATGAGAAGACAGTGTTGGCAGAGTATTGTATGTAGTGGGGGAAAATTATTTCTCTTTAATATGAGGTATTCTGAAGGATAATGGGCTTAACGTTTTTCTCTGAGCATGCTGTCTAATCTTATGTGCTTTGAAGTTATCTGTTTAAAATGCATCTCAAAGTTACCCTCTAACTATGCAGACTACAAAAAAATCAATTTCTATCCACTGATGGCTATCATATTTAGAAACTAAAGCCCTCCTGAAGTCTGGCAGGGCACCAGGAACACAAATACACGTTCTATTTTTAGCTTAAGTTTCTTGCTGTAACTTTGGAGAATTAGCATATGACTAAGGGCTGTTTTTTTTTTTTTTTTTTTTTTCTTCAAGCAGCCTAAAAGTCCCCCAAATTTTTTATGTGAGAAACTAGATGTATAAAATAGCAGCTTCAATAGCAAATTTGCTACTAATAGGAATGTTTTTTTTCTAAATGTGAACTTGTAACTGGAATGTAGGGTGGCACAAATAGTGCAGTATTCACATGAGTTGAAGATGCTTACAGGAATTTTGAATTGAATCAGGTTCTCTTTTAGATAGTGTAAATTTGTGTACATGTGTGATACTCTCCATTCTTTGGGTAAATAGAAGATTACTTTAAAATTACTGTTTTTTTCTAAATAGGAGTGGTTCAAAGAATATGTAAACTTTGTTCAGATAAAATAATACTTTCTGGAAAATAGGAGAACTAAATAGACATTTAATCAAGTGCAGACTTGGCTACCATGACTTAAGAATGGAAATTTCTTGTGTCTTGGCAAATACTTTTTAACTTGGAATTCTAACTGTAATGAGCTTAAATTCTCAGGATGCTTACGTTTCACGATAGCATGTAGTGGGTTTTATTTGATTTTTTTTTTCAAATTTTTCTTAGATAAATGACTTTTCAATCTCTACTGACCAGCAAGTCTGCTTGAGTGGAGATACTATGTTAATGTAACTTAAAAAATAAAAATCTGATTTGGCAAGGTCTTCCAATATAAGAAACCACCCTTTCTGCAATCTGATGATATTAAATGTGTTACATGTTGCTGGAGAACACACAGGATGGCGAAATACAAGTAGTTTAGGACTAGAGTTTCTTCAGATTGATCCTGTAAAGCTTTTGTCAGCAAAAATGTTGGGCAGCACAGTCCAGTGTATTTTGGGGCTCTGAGTTCACTTTGATTCTTAGCTGTGTTTCATCCAGGCTCGTGATCCAGAGCATAACACACATAATGAAGTTGGTTTGTGATCCCATCTGTAACTGGTGTAACCCAGCCCAGGGTGGAGAATCGCTGAGTCTTAATAGTTGAACTTTGGCAGCCTGCAGAGTTTTTACAGTGTCTGCAGTTATAGATCATTGTCTTGAAATGCTGTTCGGGTTGCTTGTACTTAGTGCAGCCACTGTAATTAACAGCTTCTTTTGCTTTAATCTATTCTTAAAGCCTCCTTAAATGAATATTACGAACAAAAACACAGATTCAGACTATGCATTATTTTAATAAAGCACTTACTTATTGTCAGCATACGATTTTGTTCTCTCAAATCACTTTGTAGCCTGGCACGTCTTTCCAAGCACAGCAGCTTGTATGCACAATACTGTCTTGAAATAATAGTAAAAACAAGAGTATTACTGTTCTACATGTGTTTGTATGTGTAACTGCAGAAGAATATGAATTTATTTTACCTCCATTAGGGAGAATTATGTCTCTGCAAGTGTTGGAGGCCTAGTTAGAGGCCTAGTTGGAGGGCATGGAGCTTGACAGAACTGTAGCTGGTGCATGATAGGGACTGCATAGCATATTTAAGTGTTTTTTTTTGTGGAAAAAAAAAGATGGGGTGGTGTCAAAAGTGGTCTCAAGTCTAAGAAGCAGCTTCCTAAAATATGACGATAGGTGGAAAAAATTAAGCAACTCCTTCATATGGTGAATCTACGAAGATTTAAATTATAGCTGCAGTGCTGTAAAGGTCCAGAACTTGCTCCTGTGACAGAAGTGTGAAGTGATGCAGGCAGATACATGAGGTTCTGTAGGTTTTGCTTGCCTGTGTGTTTGCTTTGACGGCATTTCTGTTGCTTTTCTCTGTAAAATGCCAGCAGGTTTAAACTCTAACATAGGTGTGTGTCTGTGTGTGAAAGCCAAAGGGAAGATGGTAAAGGAAAAGTAAAACTTTATCACATGTTTCCCACAAACTTCATTACTGTTAATCTAATTATTTGGGGGTCTCTGAGGTAAATACTGAAAAAGTCACCCAGAGTGTAAAGAAATTTTTTTTTTGCTGTGGTGCTTGTTGACAGACTGTCTATATCTGCATACCTGAGATGCACGCACATATCACTTCATTTGTCAGTGACTTACGCTGTGTATAATGGAGCTGCGGTGGGGCTGCTTGTTCTGTTGTGTAGGTTTTTTTTCCTTTTTGCATAGGATACATCTGCGCTTTTGAAAAGCAGACTTGTCCTTTGGGGAAGCTTTCTGATGAGGATGAATTACCTTGGAGAGTATTCTTTCCTTTTTTTTTTTTTTTTTTTCTTTTAACCCATTGTCCCACTAAAATTGCTTTATGGAAGAAGCTGGATAAAATCTTTCAAAAGTTAGAAGTAAAAAATCCCTCCTTTTGCTCTGCGTACTCTGCAACTCAGTGTCACTTGTGCTGTGCTGTTGTCATTCTGCTGCCAGACCAACAAATGTTGTACTTTGATCCCTTGAAGCAGAGGGTAGGGTGGCACTGTGCTAAAACCTGTTCTTATTGAGATGCCTTCTTTGAGGAATCAAATGAAGCACTAACCAAATTGAGTCTTTTCTCTTCACTTATGAATTTAACCATAGAGTTCCAGTGGCCTGCTTTCTGATCTATTTCCTAGGCATATCCACAGGGCAAAACCTCCCTGGGAATTAGGAGAGCTGTGCTAGGCAGGCTGCTGGTGGTCAGTTCCTCGTTCTAGTCACCACTAGTCTGCTGCTTGTGATGGTAGATGGCTCTTTAGCTTGCTTGGCAGCAGTATATGCTGAACACCCAAGGACAACTTTTGTGAGACTAGATGGGTGTTGCAGGAACTTGAACAAACTTTGTTTTTTTTTTTTTTTCCTTCTAAATTCAAGCTTTGACACAAATAATCTAGACAGTATTGCATGTGAAGAAGCTTATTCTAGTTGAGTCTTTCAATGCTTTTAGGCTAACGTTAGTTTTGTGACTGTGGCAGTCATGGTATAGTCCTTGAGAAACTTGAGTTGCTGTGCAGTCTTTTAACAGTAGTAGTAGTCTATTTCCCTGTCCTTTTTTCCTGTTCCATGGAAAGATGTAAAAAAAAAAAAAAAAAAAAAGTAGAAATAATGCAACAAGCTACATTTGTCGTTTCTATAGATTAAGTTTATAGAAAGTTTTCCGAAGTCTTTCTGTAGACTAAGTCTGCAGATGGAATTTTATTTGTCCTCACTTCTTTTGCTGTTTTTTCGTAATCCTCTCTTAAAATCAACAGAGTTGCTTCCCAGAATGATCTCTGGAACTGTAATTTCATCTGATGAAGCATTCAAAAAATTAATGTGCTTTTATCCAAATGTAGAGGTGCCATCCACTTGAGCTCACAGCCTTGCAAACTTAGCTGGCAAAGATCAGACTTGAATTGTGTTGAAGCAGTGAAAGTAGATTTCAATCTACTTTGGAATTGTGACAGAGAAAGGGAAGATATTTTCAAATTGAGCTGTCTTTACTTTGATGGAAAATCTTGGGGAAGAAAGTGGAAGACCTCAGTTACAAGTTTGGAATCTCATAGGTAAATATTTTGTGATATTTCAAATAAAGATCTAATTGTGTTATCAACTTAATTATGCATTTTAAATTTCTAATGTATTGTGCAGGTCTTCTGCTAATGATGAGACAAACCAAAGTGACAGTAGGAAAGAAGAGAATTTCAGAGCATGAAGGCTCTGGAAGGATCTGTGTGAACTTGTACGTTTGTTGCAGAAAGGTAATGAATCTGCTATGGAAGAGATGTCAGCATATAAAAAAAAAAAAAGGCAAAACAAAATATTTTGAAGAATGCAGAGCACGTGCGTTTTCCATACTCTCAGAAGTCAAAGTCTTCTGGAAATGGCTACTTTATTTACCAAGCAATGAAATCTGGGCATATAAAATGCATATATGGCAGCTAGTAGCCTATAAAAAGTCTGGATATTTAGGAATTGGTTTTACAAGAACAACAAAAAATTTACTTAAAAAACAAGACTTTTTTTTTTTTACTGTTCCTTGTTGAAGTAGATGTTGATCTTGTAAGCTCAATAATGAAAACTGTTCACATACACAAATGCCTTCTTTGGCCATTTATAAATAAAACAAAAAACACAACAACCTGAGATCAGAGTACATTATTTCCAGCTGCACAGACCTCCACTGAAGTATCTAGCAGACTGTAGTAACATTTGAGTAGATCTAACCTGAAATATGGTCTCTTGACGGGCCATTCCCATTCATGGGAATAAATGGTGGCAGACTGGCACATGGAATCTGTAATGGGAATTTTGAAGCGCTGAACTGGTGAAACGTCACCTGACAGGCTTCTGCATTGTATATATTTCTGACTTCTGCTCAGTAGATGTCCTAATTTGAAAAGGAACACTTCAGAGTAATGTAATTTATTTCTGAAGCAGTTTTACTTCAGTTACTGCACGCACTCCCCTGAGTCCTGCCAATAAAAGCATCCATGTTAAGTAACTGAAGTAGCAATCCCTTACTGTCACACCTTTCTTTAACTAACTAGCCTTAAATGGTCTTACTTTTTTGAACTCAAGTGAAGTTTGACAGTTAAACCTTCAATGTACCCTTCAGATGTATTTAAAGTCACATAAAGCTGTGCACGAATTGCAAAGCTTGTACTGAAAGTTGAAGCAATGCTTATTTTCATGTTTTCATGCCTTACTCATACAGTATGCTTCACAGTGGGCTGACCTCATTTTTTCATTATGAGAGTTTAAACTTAATGTGAAATAAAAGATGAGGTCTTTTTCCTCTTTTCTCTGTTTCAAAATGGACCTCCAAGAGAATGTTGGAGTTCTTTGTAACTAATTATGTAGTATCTCAGGTTTAATGTTTGACATATTTATCTAAAGTTACATAATGTAATTTACCTTTCAAAATTAAACCGAGAATTCGTAGTTAATTTTGAGAGGAGAAGGTTTTGCCATTACTTTGGTAATGTTAATTTTTGTTCCACTCTTCCTGTAATGTAAATACAAATAAAGTTACATGTATGTATATCTTTATTGCGCTGTGCTCAAGATTGTCCAAGTTCTTATGAAAATAAACTGACTTTTGAAATTCCAGTGCATTAAAACTGGGGATGTATGTCCAAGAATATGGCACGCTGAGTTTCCTTGAGGCTTCAAATGTGAAGTGCCTTGTAGCCTGTTGTCATTTTCCAGAAGTACAGTGTTCCCTCCAGTTTTCCCCCACTTGATTTTGTAGATTTCTCCATGCCTTCTAAAAATTACAGAGGTTTCTAGACATGAGAGTACATTTATCCCAGGATACTACTGCTTTGGGCTGAGTTTTTATTATTTGGAGGAATTGCAAGAAGTCAGCACTCTCAGGAACTCTATTATATTAAGAAAACGCTTCCAGCATTCTTTTTTGTTTTTTGTCTTTGTTTTTTGTAGCAGAATGTCAGCAAATCTATCAGCTTGCATTTGTAAGAAGAGAAACGCTGTTTGTTTTTTATTCTTGTTTATAAAAGATTTTCTTCTTCTCTGAAACACGTCGAAGAAAGTGTTGAGGCCTAAGAACAAAAGCTGGAGTAAGTGATGTCAGTGCGCTTCAAGTTCTCACGCATGTTGAGAGTTGTTTGTTTATGTAGCATTTCCCTACAGAGAAGATAGCTAGGTCATACTACAGCTCAGGCTTCCTTTGTCAGCTATCAAAGTGTTTTGTTGCCTCCCTGTGGGCTTCAGGATATCTGAAGAAAATGCCTGGCAGTTTTTGAAGACGCCTCTCTGAAACTCTCTGAAACAACGCTAGTTTGGGCTAGTTGTTCCGAAAACTGCTGTATGCGGCTTTTTCTTTTAATGTGGGACCTCTTAGGCATTCAGCTTCCTGGCTTGATGTTTTGGGAGACAACTTGTTAGCACCTCAAATCAAGTGGTCTTAAACAAATTCAGTTATGATTTCCCTGCCTCCTGTATGCTGTTGGCTATGACAGGCCTCTCCTCTCAGATAAATCAGGGAACCTGCAGTGTACAAATTCCAGTGGATATATTAATATAAAACTTCTAGGGAGACAGCAGTCTAGATCTTGAGGTAAACTCAGAGGTACAAGGTTTTATATCCCTTGTGACATTTGTTAATATTGCTGTATTTGTGTGTTCTCATCATATGTGTAAATATCTTTTTCTTCATTGTCTTTCTAGATAGATGTGTCCCACACAGGCTAGGAGAAAGGACTGCTGTGGAGTAAACTTGCAGTATATAAGGAGGATTTTTTTTTTAATCTCTTTGGAACTTCCTGTTAATTGGCTTTATAAATATTACCTAATCCTTGCATTATGCAGCAGGTAGAAGAAAATACCTCATCTTCCCCTTCTTGATATCTTTTCAGTGTTTGCAGCCTAGGATGTAGAGTGCTTGTTTTTATTACAAATTTCCCCTTGGAAAATAAACTGCCAAGTTTGTTTTCTTCAAATAACCTGGACTGGCAGGGATACTGCGCCTATTTCATTATTAATTAAAATTATTACTATTATAAGTTGATAACTTGTAAGATTATTAAAAATACCTTAATGACTAATACTACTGATAATCAGAAATCTGCATCTCCTTCCTGTGATAATAAAGTATTCTTCATTTAAGTAGAAGACATTTAAATCAAGAAAGCACACTTCTTAGCATCTACCTGATTCATTCATTAGAGGGCACTGCACATCTACAGAAAAAACAGTGGGATTGGCAGAGAACCTCGAATGCATTTCCAGTGTTGCCATTTCACTTCCTATAACCTCCTCTACCGAACTGTCTGGGGGCAGTGTAAGATGAAATACATTGCAGTGTATTAAGCTCAGTTTTGACTGTTTGCTTTTGATAGCAGTTTATGGTAATTATGTAAGGCGAGAAAATAAAAAATTCAAATTGTGTTCTCAAGAAATGTCTTCAGCACACCATATGATTTGCAATTTGTGTTGGTCTACATGTGATACATACTTCTACATACTACTTCCTCAATATTAAATCTGGAGTATAAGTACAGTCATTGATCTTAGATTTTGTTTGTGTATATGGTTGGAAATGTGTGTTGCTTCCATTGCATCCAGATGCAGAAATGTCATTAAACAACTGCTTTCTCTCTTTCTCTCCACCTCTGTATCCAAACATGTAGTTTGTTTTTGGACATGGATTTCTCTGATGTATATGAAAATCTTCTTGCAACTGGAGAGAAATTACTTTAAAAAACATTTTTATAAATACCATACAGGAGTAGTTTGCTTTACAGCAATGAGTGTTAGTCTGCATGTTCCTGAAGGGATAGGCAGTTGTTTCTCCAGGTACTCTGGCGTAAGGCACTAGAATAACTAGAATATCCCTAGTTGGAAGGGACCTGAGTGGATCAATGGGTCTAACTCCTGGATCCATACAATACTACCCAAAAAACAGACACACTATGTCTGAGAGCGTTGTCCAAATGCTTCTTCAGCTCTGGCAGTCTCAGTGCAGTGACTACACTGGGGAGTCTGTCCCAGTGCCCAGCCACCCTCTTGGTGAAGATCCTTTCCCTCATATCCGGCCTGAACCCTACCCATTGCCCCTTTGTGCTATTGAGAAAATCCTTCTATGCTTAGTGGATTTTTATTATCCTGTTTGGTTTAGCTTTCCTCTTACACGCATTAACCTACCTTTGCAAGTTTGTTTGTTTGTTTTTTATATTTTCCAAACTTCAAAAACGTTCTTCACTTTTTGGGATACGAGACATGTTTGTTCTGCTGTATGGTAGACTTCTCCGTTAGACTGGAACATTTAGGTTATATACACAGTTTTAAAATAAGGAAATGATTTTATGAGTTTTGTTGCATTTAAGCTTGATTTTTGTCAAACTTGTATTTTGTGTTCCTTTTGCTGCTTGCCTTATCTCCTGTGATTCTCTTTCAAGTGAATGGCAAAATACAGTAGGATCTTATGGATCTAATAAAGCTTATTTTAAAGAGGCTAGTTTAAAACAATCCTGTCTAGTTTTGAAGGGTCAGTAGCCAGAAGTTGATTGGAAATCCAGCCAACCTCCTTCTGATGCAAGCTGATGAAGAGGCAGTGCTCAAAACCAAGGGCCTCCTTTGAACTCTTGTGCAGGAACAGTGCAAAAGCTTGGAGGGTGCGAGGGTGTTACACCTTGTTCTTAGCTTTCTTTCAGGATTTCTGCCAGCAGTGCTGCACCTGCCTCATTTGTATGAATTCCTTTCTGAAAGCAGATGATCCGTACAACTGAAGTAAAGGGGAGGCGATAAGTGTGTGTGTTAAATCCAGAGAGAGTATGACAGGGGTAGGCTATTCATTCACGGAGGGAGGTTAAACCTGTATTGGTTGTTGTCAGCCCTATTTCAGTGCTTGTTGCACGATCAGGCACTTGTGGTTGATGTTGAGCTGCAGTATGACAGACAGATTGTGCTAAGTGAGCTGAAGCTGCCTAGAATAAAAGGTGTGGTTATGATGGCTAGCAACACAAATAAAGCACTGTCTGGCATTGACAGCTTTTGCACTGAACGTTGAGCTCTGGTCAGGGAAAAAAAAAAATAATGCTGTTAACTGACTCATTCATATATCAATTGTGAATGTGTTTTATTGAGTTGGGCTTAGGAAAACAATGCTTCCATTTCATACTGGGAGCAAACCACGCGATCGGACTCTTTGCAAGGGTGTCTGTTATTCTGCTTCATGCCAGCGCCTCGCTTCGCTTTTACCTCCTCTGTCAAAATAAATCTTTCACTTGCGTGGAGCCAGTTCTTGGTGTAATAGTCTGAAATGTGTATCAATTATTTACAGGATTAATATGGGATACCTCAGTTTTATGTCTAAGCCACAGCTGTAGGCACTGTTGTTTTTCACTGAGCATCAGGTGAAGCACTTCTGTGCTTTAGGCTACAAGGTTTAAGAAGAAAATGTCATTATTGTTGGATAAAAGCATAGGTTGTTTTGTACAAGTCATCTGTCACAGCCAGTATGTAGGCACAAAATATTAGTATTAACCCTTTCGCTGCAGCTTTAGTTTATAATTGTGTTGCTTTGTCTTTTAAGAAAGGTGGAAGTAAATGTGTTACTACAGCTGCGTAGTCAGATAGGGACTTCATGTACGCTGGTTTTACAAGCTGGCTGTAGTTAGATGCCACTTTATTTTCTGAATAGTGATGGAAGAACAGTTACTTCTCCCTGCCATCCTTCTGGTTACTGTTCTTTACCTTTCCCCTTCTTTTTTTCCACGTGAAAATTCACAGTCCTGGTGGACAAGATGAATGTGAGCCTGCAAAATCCCCTCACAGTAGCTGAGGCCCCAAGTCCATCCTGTGCTGTTCTACCAAGCAGGTAGCCAGCATGGTTGAGGGATTTGGTAGCCCCAGTTCCCCAGTGACCAGTTTGGGCTTTATCTTTGACATCAGTGTATTGAAGCGATGCTGCTGGAAGGCTGTCGAGATGCTTGGGAGGATGGAGTGTGTGGTGGAGGAGGAGAAATGGGGGGAGTGGGCTTATTAAATCTGGAGGAAAGGAGGGTCAGGAGAGAGTGAACCTTCCTGCTGTTTTCCACCATGTGATGGGGCTGGAGATGTGGATCTCCTTCTCTAAGTCCTTCTAGGAGGTAACACATTTAATGGGTTCTTTTTTGGAGATGCAAGGTGAATCAAAGTAGCTTGTGTGTCGTCTGTACATGGGGGACTGGTGGCTGCTGCTCTCATCTTAAAAGAGATTGAGTTTAGCAGAGAATTTTGTCTCTTGCCTGTGTCAGTAATGCACCTGATTATTTTCTTAATTTTAATAACAGACATGAGCATGCCAAATCAGCAAGTTGTTGGATTTGTTCTTCCTAGGTCAAACTTCTGGATTTGCACGTAGCAAAACACTTGTAATACTTACTGTGTGTGACTTTCAATGTTCACAGCAACTAGAAGAAAAGAGTGAGGATGAAGAGGATAAAGAATGCTTAAAGCAAGCAATAACAGCCCTACTGAATCTTCAAAGCAGTATGGAACGGATATGCTCCAAAAGTCTTGCAAAACGAAGGCTTAGGTAAACACGTTTCCATTTTTCCTGCTTTCTGCTCTTAGTGCTTTGCTATAAATCCAGGGCTCCCAGTTTCCTCTTTTAGTAAACAATGAACAAAATAGTTTGTGACAAGCCTGCTTTTTCAGAGGAAGTGACATCAAAGCCAAGATAATTTGTTATTGTTTTAAAACCGTTCGAATTTCTGTGTGTCCTTGCATACTGCTAGTTGAAACGTTCTGAAAATTCACGGGTAAGTAGAAAGCTACAGCATTTGCAAGTTTCTTATGCTCAGATTAAAAATACTCTAAAAATATTTTAGAAGTGCATTTGTGTGATTAGAAGGAAATGTTCTTGAATTTAAAACTGCTTAAAGCAATTTGCCGTTGCACATAAAGCTCTTCTAGTTAAAAGTTACAACTCGATAATAGAAATTGCTACCTAATTTTCTATATGTATCTATGTTATAGTGAAATCTTGGATTATATCGTTTGTCATTTGATTTAATGCTCATGTTTATTTTCTTAAACAGTTATTTAAGCATGTTAAGACTGTACTTTTTATATTAAGGTTGTTTGAGTATTTTCTTTGCCCAACAAGATTTCTATTGTTAAACGTTGTATTTAGGTTCAGAAGTGAATGTATTTTAACAGCTTATTTTCTCTGAATGTGCTTCTTTAAATTAATGCTTTCTAAAACTGTTTGTCATCTATGAGAGTGAGTGATGTAGTAGGCTAAGAAGCACTAACAGCCTGCCTACTTCTGGTTGCCTGTGTTTAGGTAAAAACATTTGTTGCATAGAAGCTAAGTGGGAACTTTGTCAGTTGGTGCACTTTGGAAAAACATTAGTCAAGCCTTGTAATAGTGCTTTCAGGAGAAGAACCTGATACTGGGTGTTTAAACTGTGTTCTCAGAGGAGTTCTCACCACTCAGAGATTATCTTGTGTTGTTGTTGCTAGTGGTGGTTGTGATTTTTAAATCATCGTATACTAATAGGCTGCCTTTTTCCCATCCTACGTTGAAGTGAATCTGCATGCCGATTCTATACTCAGCAGATGAAGGGGAAACAGCTAGCAATTAAGAAAATGAATGAAATCCAGAAAAATATTGATGGTTGGGAGGGTAAGGACATCGGCCAATGCTGTAACGAGTTCATCATGGAAGGAACGCTCACGCGTGTGGGAGCAAAGCATGAGAGACACATCTTTCTATTTGATGGCTTGATGATTTGCTGTAAGTCAAATCACGGCCAGCCAAGACTTCCTGGTGCTAGCAATGCAGAATACCGTCTAAAAGAGAAGTTCTTCATGCGAAAGGTACAAATCAATGACAAAGACGACACTAATGAGTACAGACATGCTTTTGAAATCATCTTAAAAGATGAGAACAGTGTTATTTTTGCTGCTAAATCAGCTGAAGAGAAAAACAACTGGATGGCAGCATTGATATCTTTGCAATACAGAAGCACGCTGGAAAGGATGTTGGATGTAACGATGTTGCAGGAAGAAAAAGAGGAGCAGATGAGATTTCCAAATCCTGAGCTTTACAGGTTTGCAGAACCTGACTCTGAAGAGAACATTGTGTTTGAAGAAAACATGCAGCCCAAATCCGGAATCCCGATCATCAAGGCAGGAACCGTAGTCAAGCTTATCGAGAGGCTGACTTACCACATGTATGCAGGTGAGGCCCTTTATTTCCATAACCAGAGCAGCTGATGACTGGTTTAGGCTTCTGATTTTCTGTATTAAATATGTATAGCAAAATATATACAGTATGTAAAAAGCCAGTGTGCTTTGCAGTGCACGTACTGTGAAATGCATTTTGAGTTAAGGTTCAGAATTTGAAATTTGCACTGCTGTAGCAATTAAAAATACAAATACATTTTTTGGTTGAACACAGCAGGATAGGCATGTGCATAAGGTTATTCTCATGTGAGGGATTGGGCGGGGGGTCAGGGTCCAGCAGGAATTGAGCTCCAGACAATACTTCTTCCTGTATGCCCCAGGCTACAAGAATTGCCTTCCCTCAAGACTTCCATGGCTGGGTGGCACATGAAGGGGCTAGTACTGCAGGCAAGAATTGTGGGCCTGGTTTCTTCAGTTAAGAGTTGCACTTCATAAACTATTACCTGTGTCCATGCTGATGTCAAATGAATAGATCAAATAACAGCTTGCTAGAAGCAGGCACTTGCATAATTTTCACCTTAATCAGAAATGCAGTGCGGATTTGATTCCAGAGCTTTTGACTTCAGGTTTCTGTTTGTTTTGTGAAGATAGGTTTATTTTTGTGAAGGTATGTTCATGTTTGTGTGGTGAACGGCATTTCTGTGAAATTGAATGGCTCATCCAGTCCCATCTCTGTATGGAGCTTTTCTTGATAATTTTCCAGGTGAAAAGCACAGGCTTGGGTTTGTTCGTTTGTTTTCTTTGATTCTACCTGTATGGGCACTTACTCTAAACCTTACGCATCTTGGTAAAAGTACTTCTCATCCTCAGCTGCAGATTTTTGTCTGCCTTTTCACTCCTTACTCCAAGAAATTGTTCTTCTGCAGCTCTATCTTGGTGGAACTGGACTCCAGCATTGAGCAGGAATGTTTGTTTGGAAGGAGCCAGGAGTAAACAGAATATAGTACAGTTTAGTATTTTTATTTTTAAAGTGCTTCCAAATAAATCTGTTTACTCCATTACTTTTGTTGCTCTTCTCCATACGTCATTCAGTTTAGCTTTCCTATCACTTACTGGAAACGCAAATGCAATGTCTTGCTGGCAGCTTTAACCAGAGAAGATTTGTGCCTGTCTTCATTTTCTTGTGGTTTTATAAACTTTTAGCTGTTGGCTTCAAATTTTACAGGCACAATTTATGACAATTTTATGGGTTTGGAAGTTAGAGTAAAACAATTCAGTGTTAGAGAAAGGAAGAGTGGCTTTTTTTTTTTCTGTTTTGAGCTAAAATTGTATTTGGCAGAGAATTAGCAGAACCAGTACTGCTTTAGTGACACGTTTGCTGTGCTTTGGCTACTTTGCATACCACTGGGAATTGGCCTTCCATATGCAGAGGGACTCTTGTTGTCCCCAGATCCATTGGTTAGATCCGTGTTCACTTCCACAGGCATTGAAATCCCTGCTCTCAACAGCCACAATTTAATGAAGCCTGAGGTAGGTTGCTTGAAGCCCACTGGTAGAGTTGTGTGATGTTGACCAAACCACTCTTTGGCTCACCTGAGAATATGGGTACTGCAAAATAGCCTGAAGCCCTCGGATCTGTTCTCCCCCACAAAAAAAAATAGGGGAAGGAAAGAAAGAAATTGGTTGTCTTGTGATGTATTTGGCCCATCACTGTAACCTTAGAGATCTGAGCGCAACATGCGTGGCTCCGATGCTGAATTGCTCGGTTGTGTGTCATTTCTCTAAGCTCTTATCTTTCATTACATAGCTTCTGGTTGGTAGCTGGTTCTCTGTGGGGACGAATGTAGTCATTCTAACCATTCTTCGCTGTCTTTTCCAGGGAAACAAAGGAATAGATTTAGTGACTCAGCCAAAAAGGCTCTGTTGTACAGGAAACGAGGTCCATTTACTATGTAAATCATTCAGTGTTTTGTTGCATTTTATGAGATGCAGTGAGTAGGGCGACAGCTTTCCATAGTAACCCTTTAACTGTTCTGGGCGTGCATCAGCTGAGTGCAGGGCTTCTCTTCTGCTCTCAGGTGTAGGAACACAAATGTCCCTGTGGTATGTAGCTAAACAGCTACAGATGGTGGATTTCTTATTGCCCCACAAAGGATTGTGTGTGTGCTTACCATCTTAAAAGAATTGTGTTGACTTCATGTACATATGCCAGAATAGCAAGTTGTAACTTACTAAGGTGTATTTCCTCAAGTGTAGGTAGCCCCGCATATGACAATGTCAAGGCAGATATTTTGGGAGTCTTCTCTTGTAAGTCAAATACTATAAGGAGTAATTACAGATATGGTCGCAAAGGATATGCCAGTTTGGTGGAAATAGCTGAAAAAGTGGAGTTAGTGGCAGGAGATGAGCCACTAACCATCCAGCCACCGCCAGAGGTAGGGCAGAGAGAAAACCCTGGGGGCTGCCTGGCCAGGAGGTGCAGCGGGCTGTCAAAACCCTCCTCTGGTGGAACAGCAGAGCTGGGAGAGGTCTCCTAAAGCAACTTGCCTTGTGTTTTCACCCAAGATGCTGCCCTCTAATTAGAAATTCAGATTCTGACCCCGTTTCCGTATTCTGGTGGTTTTTACTTGTTTTAATGTGTTTCTGTGGTTATCTCCTCCTCCTGATGCTTGCTTAAGAGCAGCTCGGCTAGGTGGTACCGAGATTTGAAAGCCATGGCCTTTTTTTTTTTTATCTATAGGGCAGTGCTCTTCTATTTTTAAAGCTTTGATATGTTAAGAGTGCTTGTGCGTCATCGTAGTGTCCGTTTCCTTTCTTAAGGAATTCAAGGGTGATTATTTATAAATCCTTGTAGAACAAGTTATTGTTCTTTTTTAGCTTTCAAATTGGCTGTATTGAAGAGAGAATTATCACATGAGCAGACATCCTGGCTAACCAGTGTGTTGTCTGCATTTTTTTTAACACTTGCTCATATATTGTACGCTATTTTGAGTTGCAGATTTTGCTAGTAAGATAACGGAGTTAGATTTCATTTTCTGATTTACTTCATTTGAAATTCAATATGCATTGTAGATTTAGACACTGAGTCTACCTGTAAATAACAATAGCTATGACTCAGAGCTTGCAGCGATCTGAAAACGTTGATTGCGGTGGAGGCTCGCTTCTCTTTCATGCAGACAAATGCTGTTTGGGGCAGTTGCTGCCTACTACAGAATGCAAGCTCTGAAAACATGAGTTATTGTGTTTAGTTGAGTTACTACTTGTTTTTTGGGACATGAAAAATTATATGTTTGCATGATGAGGACAGTGGGGACAGGGATCACATTCTTTGTGCAAAAAGATTTGGAGGTTTGCCTTTGAAAAGACTATACGGTTTCAAGGAGAGGTGAGAGGTATTGTGATAAGAAAAACAGTAATGAAGGAAATTGAGATGATAAAACACACTAGCCAGTGTATTGTGTAGGAAATGGGAATTAGCATACAACAGAAAGGCAAGGAAATGCTGCGTGGCACAACATGGTTAATCTGCGTGATGGATTGTAGTAAATTAAACGAGGAGTTCAGTGGGATTTCAAAAAAGGTAGGATATTCGCTCAGATGGATGAGATGCTGGTAAGTAGTTTGAGGATTTTTATGAGGGTCTTAAAACCCCACATTCCAGGAAACAAATCCAAATGTGAAATTGGTGTGTAGTTTTAGGTCAAATAATACTGGGTTTCTTCCTGCATTACTACCTATAGGAACTCGTTTCAAGTGCTACACGCTGTTCAGCCAATTCATACTAGAAAAATTGCCCTTTTTTTTTGAAAAATATATATGCATTTAATATGTAAAGCCATTGCAACCTGCTCATGAGTTTTGTTTAGTGATAGCAATGCTAGCTTGGTTTCTAGTCAGCTCTGTGTAGTGCCAGCATGCTGTCACTGCATTTCCTCATACTTGAAAACAAATGGTTTTGCTTTTGTAATTAAGGGAAGTGCATTGCTTTCTGTTTTGAATACTTGTTTTTAAAGCTGATATGAATGTTTTAAAGATACTGATATGTACTTAATCAGTTAATATGAAACGTACTTATTTTCTTGAAGTAAAATAAAATCAGTACAACTGTAGGCTAACTGAAAAAAATACCTAGCCTACCTTAACCACAGCTGCTCATAAGTTGTACCAGTTTTGGGAAAACATTCTACCCTGGAAGAATTAGGCCAATTTTTATCCAATGCAGTGTTGGTTGTTCTGTTTTCTGAGTTGTTTGTTTGTCTTGCTCTTTGTCAAGAACGGCTGTTTACTAGATGGCTCATAAATAAAATGATCTGTTATTTTCAAAGTTGTTGAAAGAGAATCCTATCTTTTAATAATTGAAGGGAAATAGCCATTTTTATGATTTGTCAAATGGAGTTAAAATTGCTTTTAAATTCTGCTTTTTATTTCTATTTTAAGAGGTTGTGAATTGTTACCAAAGCAGCTTCATTTTACACCATCCTCTTTCTGCATTCAATACTCTAGCATCTTTCATTTTGAAGGATGCAATTAACTTATTTTCAAGTATAAACCAGTAGATAATTGCTGACACAAGCATAATTCTTTGTCTTAGATCCCAACTTTGTTCGGACTTTTCTCACAACATACAGATCCTTCTGTAAACCTCAGGAGCTGCTGAGTCTACTAATAGAAAGGTATGCCACTGTTAAAATATTACTTGTATGAAGTGCGATATTTGTTTAAATTTTTACCTGGAGTAGAACTTGTAAGATTCTTGTTTTCCAGCTGGCTTTGTTTTACTCCAAACACTTTTAAAAATTTGTGAAATTTAAGGATGACAGAGTGCAAGTAAAATGCATGAGGTATATCCAGAAGTTTTAGGATTGTTCAGTTGGCTTCAGTAATTTTCAGTGCCCCACAGTTATGTCTTTGAAATCTATATTAATGTTGATTTTAGCGAATCTTCCTGTGTTTAGCAAAACATAAGATCCTGACATGCAGAAACCATCTGAATTTTGAGCTATCTTCAATCAACACGTGCTCATTTGAGCAAGATTAGTTTAATAGATGACTGTTACTTATCCCCACCTTCTGTGCTAGGTTTGAAATTCCAGAGCCTGAGCCAACAGAAGCTGATCGTATTGCAATGGAGAATGGAGACCAGCCTCTTAGTGCTGAGTTAAAAAGATTTCGGAAAGAGTACATACAACCTGTGCAGCTACGGTGAGTACTGCAGCAATGTGAGCCAACCTGACTTCCTTTTAAGTTTTTAAAGTACCAAACTTTGGATGCAGGAGCTCTTTTGGATAGCCAGGAGCCTTTCTTGTAGATGTTTTGATAGCATAGGGGAGCAGTTAGACGTTTTGACTTTGGTGCTTGAAAATCTGGTGGGAATTTGACTCGTGGCATGAAAACTCATGGCATGAAAGGCCTTGAGATAGACTTCTGCTGAGTTTTAGGCTGTTAGTCTGCAAATCTGTTTCTTGCACTCATGGCTTTTATGGAATCCATATTTGTGCCAAGTTGTACACCGTAAGCTTGCCACAAAGATGTATGTAGAGAACATTATAAAAGTTATTTTAATGAATATTAACATTACTCTGGCTTCTCTGAATGTAAAGTTAAAAAGAAATGCTTATAGCCGATGAAATGCAGACAGTAGAATAATCCTGTTTGTTCTGCTATTCTGATATTCCTGTGAACTAAAAGCCTTGAAACGCTAGACATGCAGACAGATCATATTGTGCAATACTTACTGCCCTTTTTCTTCTGCAGAGTATTAAATGTATGTCGACACTGGGTAGAACACCACTTCTATGACTTTGAAAGAGATGCTGATCTTTTGCAACGTTTGGAGGAATTCATTGGAACAGTAAGAGGTACTTAAAGTTTCTTAAGTAGTGGTCTTTTTAAAGCATGCCTTTTCCAAGGTATGGAATGGATCACTTTGCCTTTCAGTGAGTGGATAAAGAAAAACAGAGCTTGTATCTTATTAAATACTTAAATTATATTAAATTCCACAGTGTCTGGCCTCTGTTCAGAAGAAAGAATACTTTATATCCTTATTTAATAAGTTCTATGCTATAAGGTGACTGAAATCAATGACAAATTACGAGAATTGAGTGATGCTCAGGACAGAATAATTATTTTGATTGTCCTCGTAAACAATATGCAGGTGTGATTTTTGTAAAAGTTTGGTGGAAACCACTGGTTTGTGAAAGAGCTGGAAAACCCTTGCTTTCACAGTGCATATCGGTCCTGTAGGTCACCTTCCAATTGTGACTGTACTGGTCTTTCACATTCCCTTACAAGAACAACTGGACAGCTACAGGAGTAGTTTGTAGGAAAATATTATAGTAGAGAAGTAATCCATGGTTATTTAGCAATTTAGAAGAGGTGGAGACTGAAGCAGCTAGTTTAATGTGGATTACTGGTAAATTTTCAGTGGACTTGCCATCTCACGTAGGAAATTCTTATGGTGTAGAGCTAAACAGGCATTTGTCCTTTGGGTTTTATTCTCAGCTTTGATGATAAATACAGTTGAGGGAGAAGCTTTTCCCTGTTCATTATTATTCCCTTCTATGCCTTCTGAGGTATGCATGTACTCCTGCCCAAAGTATAAAGTTCAGGTGGTTCACAGAAATGCACTTTGGACCAAAAAAAAGCTGGTTTCCATAAACTCATTGTAAAGTCGTAGAAGAGAGAAAAATGCCCCCTGATTCAGAGCAGAAGCCAAATTTAGATGTCATGAATGTGCTTGGACAAACCTGACATGCTCGGCATTGGCTGTTGAGGGTTTCTTCATAATATGTCTGAATGCTTTGAGAGTTGTTTGGGAACACCATGCATACGTTTCTGAGTATACGGTTGCTTAATTGTATTGGCGGCATGGGGATGGCTATTGAATCAAAAATTTCCCAATTATACAAACCTCTGGGAAAAAAGTATTAAGACTAAACAGCAATTTTCTCCCTGTGTGCCAGGCAAAGCGATGAAGAAATGGGTTGAATCAATCACCAAGATAATCAACCGGAAAAAGCAGGCGCAAGCCATTGGGCCAAGCCACAACATTACTTTTGAAAGCCCACCTCCAGCGATCGAATGGCACATAAGCAAACCAGGACACACAGAGACTTTTGACTTGCTCACTTTGCATCCAATAGAAATTGCTCGGCAGCTCACTTTACTTGAGTCAGATTTTTACAGGTAACTTTCCTCCATTGAAAAACACATGACACAAACCAAAATATCCTCCAGCATGAAATTGTTTCTGCGGGCCCCTGCTGTGAAGCCCCACGGTAGGTCAAGGGACTTTACCGATGCTGTATATTAATTGTTACTTTTTCAGCCAAAAATTCTAAAATCTAGTATTTGTTTTGTCATCCCCAAGCGAACGTGCGGTGCCTGTGACTGATGCATACTTTCAATTGCATTGTGCTGCAGGTTTCTCCTTATGCTTTCTGAGTAAATCAACCTTTGAGAAGCACGAACATGAATTAAATTGGTATCCTAGATTGTGAAGCAAATTATGGACCATGTCAGATCTCACCAGATGTCTGTGAGAGCTTGTTAAGATGCTGGAAGCTCACATTTTATTACGGTGAATGAGATGTGGACTTCATTCTTCATTTAGATGAACAGAAGTGGTTAATAGTCATATAAATTAAGAAATATTTACATGCTAGAAAAGAAGCACAGAAATACAAGTCACTTGAGTCATGTGGTGAGCCTAAGATCATAGAAGTGATACCTTAAGAATTCAGTTCCAAATACTAATTTCAAATTCCCTGGAAATGAAGAAGCTTTGGAAAAATAGTATCTTCTTTCATGCTTGTGATTACGTTTTTTGATACATGCATCTACTTTTTTTTTTTAGAGCTGTGCAGCCATCTGAACTAGTTGGAAGTGTGTGGACAAAGGAAGATAAAGAAATTAATTCTCCCAACCTTCTCAAAATGATAAGGCATACAACTAACCTCACTTTGTGGTTTGAAAAGTAAGTGACTTTGCTAAAATATGCACCTAGTGCATTACTGGATATGTACAATACTTTCAGAAGGATGTTGTGAAAAAAATCTGTTCTGGGAGAATTTCATTTTAATAGTGTTTAGATGCTACAGCTGGTCCCTGAGATAATGTTACCATAATGATTTCAGCTTTTTAGTCTTTTAATTCTTCAAAGCAAACTTTATTCTAAAAATTTTCGGAACTGTTGAATAATTTGATAAACTTTTCATACTTATGTGTGTTACAACTTAATATTTTCTTATGGAAAACTCTTCAACACTACAATACAAAATCAAATGTTCTTGTTTATTTAGATGTATTGTAGAAACAGAAAACCTAGAGGAAAGAGTAATTGTAGTGAGCCGAATAATTGAGATCCTGCAAGTTTTTCAAGAGCTAAACAACTTTAATGGCGTCCTTGAGATTGTCAGTGCAATGAACTCTGCAGCAGTGTATAGGTTGGATCACACATTTGAGGTACAGTGATGAAATGTTCTCCATTTTTGGTATGAAAGTGTAATGTAGTGCACCTTAGCTACATTGAAAGCTTACCTTTTCAGTAGGCATGTCCTTCAGAGAAGGAACAAGGAAGGTAAATCTCCCAACAACCGAATCAATTAGGGTGTAAGAGTTGTTTTTTTATTTCTGGGTTTCAGAAGAAAGAAATCAATCCTCACTTCAGAAAGGCAGAAAAAGGTAGCAAGATCCTGAGATGGTGGGGCACTGTCCTTGTGGTCACTGACTTAAATATCAGTGGGAGATGGTTACTCTCAGTATTGTTGCTGGCTTACGCCATTACACTGGTTTTCCAAATAACCGGTTTCGTCTCTTTGTAGCAAATTCCCAGTCGTCAGAAGAAGATTCTGGAAGAAGCTTATGAACTGAGTGAGGATCACTATAAGAAATACTTGGCAAAACTCAGGTCCATTAATCCTCCTTGTGTGCCTTTTTTTGGTAAGTATGTTTGGTTCTGAACGAGCTATATCATGCATAAACCTTTGGAAAATAATGAGCTAAGGCACTAAACAAAAGTATGAACAATAGTGAGAATTCAGTTTTAACAGGATATTCGGGTTTGAATTTCAGCTGCCCAGACATCAAAGCATTTTCCCTGGCTTGCTTAAACTAGCAGCAGGACTGATTGTGTAAAGGAAATTGTTAATTGCCTGTATGTGAAAGAAATGTTAAATTGACCAATAATTGCATATGTTATTTGTGGCAAGAATTAGTATTCCTGGAATATGTTAATTACATAGTTATTCATTTTTCCTTTAAATGCAGTTTCAAATGTTGTCACTTAAATGGAAGGTGAACATGTTAGAAATATTTACTAGCAGGTAAGAAGGGAACACGCCCACATACTCCCAAACAACGTCAAGAAATAAGAATAGATTTTGGTAAAGAACCCTGTTCTGCATCATCAGGCTGAGGAGTTCTTCCAAGTAGGATACTTGGAGTTTCTGAAGTTTAGCAAATTATGAAATTAGGCAGAAGGCATTGCTGCTGCTTGGACATTTGCTGCAGTTCTCACTCACAGTACGTTGTACTTGTCCAGCACAGACTTCACAGTTGAAAGAAAATGGTGTTGATAGCTTTTCTGGCATTTCACAAATTTGGGAAACATATACGCCAGAGCTCTCCAAAGAAAGATAAGGTCAGCTAAGAAACCTTTTATCCTGCTTCAGAGATGAGTAGAGGTTAGCATGATCACACATGAATAGTTCTATTTACTTCTCAAGCTGCAGTCAGAAGAGTCGTGTGACAGTTCAGCCAGGTCATTCATGGACTTGAGACGAACTCCTCTCTCTAATCATCATGATTTGATGTAATTAGGAGGGCAGGAGTGGAACAGAAGAATAAAACACAAATACTTTTTTTGGGCTTAGCTGGGATCTCTGGTGGAATAGAACTGAATTCTGGCAGAATAATTGAGAGAAAGCAGTTCAGTTCAGTGTAGACTTGTCTTGCAAATTGCTAGTAGTGCTCAGTGTTGTGAGGTTCCTAAACAATGGCAGGATGCATAAACCTGGAGATTTTAATGCAAAAGTCAGAATTCACAACAATTAAAATACTTAAGTTACTGCCTTATTTGAAAATGAGCTGTGACTTATTGACCCCAAATGAAAATTTTTCTAAGTAATTAAAATTCACAAATTAAGTTAAGAATTTTGTTTTCCAACCACATACCTTCCCACTTGTTTTGTACTACATATTTAGAATCTCTTTTGTGTTCTCCGTAGGAATTTACTTAACTAACATTTTGAAAACAGAAGAAGGCAACCCTGAATTTCTAAAGCGACATGGGAAAGAACTTATAAACTTCAGCAAGAGGAGAAAGGTAGCTGAAATAACAGGAGAGATACAGCAGTACCAGAACCAGCCATACTGTTTAAGAGTAGAATTTGACATCAGGGTAAGTGGCATTGTTTCCATGTGTCCACACCTTGAGGTACTTCTGTCGTGATAACACCAGCTGATAGAGACTGAATCAGAGATGAGCAGAAGGCTTGCCATAAAATCTGTCAACTCTGTAAGAGAAGAGCAAAAAGCTCTCAAGTCTGTAAGAGCAAAAAGCTCAATGCTTGCAATTTGGTGGGGGGGTGATTGTTTTGTTTTTATGCTCTTTTTATTTATTTATTTATTTATTTATTTATTTTAATTTCAGCTGTTGGAGTGTTGGTAGGTAGATCTTACTGATCAGTGTTAAACAGTAACAGAAACTGCCAGATTCTCACGGTCCTTCAGTCAGTTGCTTTTATTTATCACTGGCCTGTAGTGAGCCCAGTTGTCTTTTTCCTCTCCTCTGTTATTTTTTGTTTATGTTTTCAGGTTTACCTGATAACACTGCATTTACTTCATGTACTGGTGATGATGCTCACAGTTTTATCCCCTTGTGTACTTGTTCTCCTTGGTTTGTGTGTTCCTCCCTAAGCAGTCTGCTGCTTCCTTTTCTTTCTCCTTTTTCTTTAAATGTATTTTCAGCTATGTATTCTCAAAGAGCCATAGGACTGTTTATCTTAAGAGACTGCAGGATTTTCTCTTGGTATTTTTTCTCCTCAGGGTTTGACAGAATGTGTTATGAGAGCAGCCTTCTCCTGCATCAGTGTAGAGGTGGGCTGTATACAACTTCTTCAGAGGGTGTTCAAGCTAACCTTGTCTGCTTTTTGCACTACAGAAAATATTTATGGTACTAGCACAGTTGTTTCTTTAGGCCAAGCATAGCACTAGGAATGTCCATCAGAGGGCTGGCAACAGGCACTTGCTAACTTAAAAATTTATCACTGCTTCTGACTTTAATGTTCTCTCTCTTCTATGGAGCAGTTGGGATCACTTGTGCAATAGAAACAAGCGCCAAAGAAATAGCTTAGCTGATGTAATTTTTTTTACCTTCTTGTATTTCAGAGATTTTTTGAAAACCTGAATCCAATGGGAAACAGCATGGAGACAGAATTTACAGATTATCTGTTCAACAAGTCCCTAGAGATAGAGCCACGAAATGTCAAGCCTCCACCAAGATTTGTTAGTATTCTCCCCCCCCCCCCCCAAATGCTTACATTTGTCTTTCAGAGAGAGGTGATTTATTTGGCATTTTGATTTTGTTTGGTGTGTTTTGATTTTGTGTGACGCTTTGTTTCCTTTTTGTCATTTCAGCCCAAAAAGTACAGCTACCCTCTCAAGTCCCCGGGTGTTCGCCCATCTAATCCAAGGCCAGGTACCATGAGACACCCTACACCCCTGCAACAGGAGCCAAGAAAAATTAGTTACAGTCGCATCCCAGAGAGCGAGACCGAAACCACAGCATCTGCACCAAACTCTCCACGAACACCTTTGACCCCACCCCCTGCTTCTGCTACTTCGAGCACAACAGATGCCTGCAGTGTATTTGACTCAGATCCTTCCAGTCCTTTTCATGCAAGTAGGTGAAAACTGATAGTCTGCCAAGACTGTGTGTATTAGATTTTGTGGTCTTAAACAGGTAAAACCATCTTTAGTCTTGACCATCTTTAGATAGCCTTTAGACTGTCTCTATAGTCACTGTAGTCTCCTTGTAGTGGCAGAAACTTTCAGTGCATTTTACTCCATTTTTATGATAAGTTTTCACTGTAAAGGGAGAAACTAAACAGAATTAGACGTGCTGGGTATTACATGTCTTTGGACAAACTGTCAAAACAGAAAGCCAGAGGTATATCTGATATATCTGGTATAACAGCTGTGGATTTGCTGCCACATATATATACATGTATGTTTTCATATATATATATATGTGTTGAATGTATTCAGTGAGTATCTGTTTGATGGTGACCCATGAGAATAGAAATGAATGTTCTGCGAATGCCTTATTTTGCTGTCTGCCATTGCAAATTGGCTTCAGGGTATGTAGATGTTTTTCCTGAATGTCTTAAAATCAACATTGCCCTGCTCTAAATGCATCAGGAAAAATCAGCACCTATTTTTCTTCTGTCTTCAACATACAAGGAAGCTTATGCTATATGGTATGCTTTCAATATTTCACATTGTACATGTAGGAGGGCTGTCAAAGGAGATACAAAGTTAGTGCCCTGTTGAACTGTTTGCCACAAGGGGGTGTCCTAGTGTCCTCACTAGGTCTCCCAAGTACTTCCTAAGAAGATATTTCTTCATTGTTGGATTGACCCACTGACTGCAGGTTCAGGATATTGTTTTAGTGCTTTTGTGTTAACATGGACAAGTTTGTGGTGTGGGTTTTGGTCTTAAGGATTACTTAAGAAAGCACAGGGATTGGTGGCCACAGATGATTGCAGCTCAGAAAAGCAGTTTGTCTGGGATGTGCAAGGTAGAGGGTTGTTTAGTTATATATTCCTTTAACACCTCTTGTTTCATGCTGCCTTTTACAAGCAAGTAATTTACTAAAGTAAAAGCATGCTGCCTTTAATGATATCTTTACTGACAGTGATAAAGGAAATATACCGTGTTGAATAAAAGTTTATCATTATCGGAATTTTTCTTTTTATGCCCACTAGGATCCGCTTCTGTGTCATCCATAAACTTCACCAAAAATTCGGATGAAGCTCATGTTCCCCCTCCAGTTCCTCCTCGAAGAAGACCGGAGTCTGCCCCCGCTGAATCCTCCCCATCAAAAGTAAGTAAGAGGAAAAACGGGTGTTTTTCTGGGAGAAGAGGGAAGGGTACAATAGAAAACGAACTCCTAAAGATAATGTGTATTTTTTAACAACTGTATGTGAAACAGTAAGCAGCCGTGTATTTCAGGCCTGTACAGTTCAGCCTTACTATATCCTGATCCCAAACCAGTGAATTAACAGATGAGACCTAAATTCAGGATTAAGAATGTCTCTATCTTGTCTATCAATCCAGAGTGATTAGGCTCACACTTTGCTAGAACTTGGAGCCACAGGTAGATGTTTCAATCTGCAATAATTGTCTCAGAGCATCATTTTGGGGTGTATGTACCGGGGTAAAGAGATGAAAAATACTGATGGAAAGCAATGAATATACCTTAGTCTCCTGAAAAGATTCATTCGAATGTTTGACCCTTGATGCTGTGGTGCTCAGTGCTTTTCCTTGATCACCTGTCCTGTCTACCTGCTTCAGCCATTGCTGCATCTTCCTTTAACATCTGGGATCTGATTTAGCCTTTGCTGCAGAGTGTCAAATTTCTCTTGATCTCATTGGGAGCTGGTTGATGGCTTCAGAGAATTGGGTAGATTTGAAAATTCCACTCAAAATTACTTTGCATGTCTTTGGCTTTAGGACAGGGCTTCTGCATGTCTCTTCAGCAAGATGTCCTTTTTGGACTACAGCTGACTCTGCTGCCAGCCAGCAGACTTTAATGTGTATTCAAGTTCCTATCAAAAAGCAGTTGAAAACATAAACATAATAAGGCAGTGGAAACTGTCATAGTGGGCTGCAGCCTGGGAACCATTCCAGTAATTGTGCCTACTTAGTTCCATCTGAGCATAGTTCATTTTTAACTCTGTTCAGCATGATGTGCCTCTCCCTTTTCCACATTTTCTTGGAGAAATATCTGGTGCTATTACCCATCCTAAGTGCCTGTTTCTGGGGAGGCAGGGGAAGATACCCAGACCTACCCAGCGGGCAGATCTGGAACCAGCATGGAAACTATTGCTCTGATCGTTCTTTGGCTTGCCTTTTCCCCTCTCAGTGCATCTTTCTTCCCTGCATCCCTGGCTGTTAACTCATGTATTGATACACCCATGCTCTCCCCTCCTGCTCATCTGGTCCGTTTGTCTTTTCTGTCTGCATCACACTGAGGAACGTGTTTGTTTCATGCACCACCGCTCCCTTTTGCTTCCTTACTCTTCATCTTCATTGTGCGCTTGCTTGCTGTGTCTTTTGCTTAACCGGATAGAGCAATCTGCAGGGCAGGAGCTCTGCTCCCATTTCACAGCAGGGTCTTGTTTTTTTGCTGCCACTCTAAAGCTTTATTGAATGAAATGTTTGCGTACCTCAGATTACTTCCGCGCACCTGGACAGCCCACCAGCAATCCCTCCTAGGCAACCAACCTCTAAAGTGTATTCACCAAGGTACTCAGTGCCTGACCGGACCTGCATCTCTGATCCCCCTGAAAGCCCTCCTGTGTTACCACCACGAGAACCTGTGCGAACTCCAGATGTTTTCTCTAGCTCACCACTACACCTCCAACCTCCACCACTGGGGAGAAAAAGCGAACTTGGTAACACCTTTTTCCCAAACAGTCCCTCTCCGTTTACTCCCCCTCCCCCTCAGACACCTTCCCCACATGTAGCGCGGAGGCATCTTCCATCCCCGCCTTTGATACAACAAGACGTGGACCTCCATTCTGTTGCTGGACCACCCGTTCCTCCACGACAAAGCACTTCTCAACATATCCCAAAGCTTCCTCCAAAAACTTACAAAAGGGAGCACACACACCCATCGATGCATCGAGACGGACCGCCCTTGCTGGAGAATGCCCACTCCTCCTGAACTGTCCCCTGCGCTGGGAGTCACATTTTCCTGGTGCTACGTCTGTTGCTGGCAATGGATGCACTGAACCTGGTGGTGCCAAGGAGTTGGGATGTGTATGCCAAACACTAAAAACTCTCCAATGGATTGGAAATGCAGTGTACAGAAATGGAATTGCAAAAACGGACATTCTAGTGAAAAACCGGTTAACTTGCTATTCTTCTTTTAGTATGCAGGACATTTGTTCTAAGATAATTGGACAACTGATTGTACCAGAAAACAGACTTGAGGGACTTCTTTGGCCAATGAGCAGAGACTGTGTTTGTGTAATGATCTGTAATGCCCAGTACAGGAAGGAAAACAGTCTTGTATCCATCAGTTCCATACAGTGGCACAGTTTTTGGAATGAAAACATTATGCACTTTTTTTAAATCTCAAACAGGGAACTTTATATCCTTCTTAATTTTCCTTTGCTTTACTCCCTGCTTTAAAATACTTTCCTAAAATTATGAGAAGGACTGTGAGGAAGATCTGTGGTACCTAACCGAGTTAGAATTAAGGCATAGCACTGTATTGCGGTCCTGTTTACAAGTTGTTACAATGAGTAGTAGGGGGTACCTAGGCTTCACCAAAGAGGTACTTTATTATTATTTTCTGAAATATTATGGTGCCAGTTCAAAAATAAATTTTTGCCAGGAAGCATAATGTCTAATTATTGCTTTCTTTAGATAGAGCAGATGAAAGTCTTACATCATTGAAACAACAGCAAATTTTTAAAAAAAGGCAGCACTATCATCTGAAGTAAATATACTACTACATTTAGAAGACTGTTAATCTCTGCTAGGTTATGTCATGTTCTTTTTAAGGTTTACCGATAATCCATTTCATGGCTAGTAGCTATTCTTTTTCAGTCATGCCATGAAAAGAGTCACTTGTGAAAAGGAGCACTCACTGGCCAACTTCCATAGCTATTGTCATGTTTTACTAACAATAGATTAATCAGCATACATAGAATTGCCTTGCAGTTGCATAAATCATGTGTATATAGTGAATGTTGCATAAATATACTTGCAGATTGTTTTTAATTTAATTGAAATAAAGATACAGATATGTTTGGCTGACATACGTTAAATTATTACACGGACAAATGTACAACTCAGCTTTTCAGGTAAGCACATGTTGTGGTACATATTTTTCCTAGTTCAGTCGATGTACTTGAGTTGTAAGAGTCTAAATAGAAGTCGGTTTTGGCATGTGTATCGAAGTAATAATTAGTAATATTGGAGAAGCTAGCTTACTCCCAAAGTGAACTATTACGCATTACAAAATTTCCTCAGACCTCTTATATGCCACTTGCTAGGGACATTAAAACTTATATTAGTCTTTACAGAAGCTTTCTATGTCTGAAATGCACCTGAGAGAACATGTACTGGCATAAGTATCATGACATGGATTATCCATAAACCTGTGTACTGTTCAATTCTAGACAATACTGACAGTAATGCATGCCAGTTCTTGAAGAAAAGAAGCTCTATAATCTCCACTGCGGTATGTTTGTGAAGTGTGAAGTATCTCACCTACAGTTAATATGGCTCATGGGTCAAAGTAAAATCCTATCACATTTCTTCTTTGGAAGCAGAATGCATCTTAGAAAACTGTGTCATTAGGGATGGTGTTGTAGAACGATGATAGAAATTACCTTTTTTTAATGCTTTCTGCAGTGCCATTGAGCAGTGCACCTTGATCCTTTTGTGTGGTCTTTACATTTCAGAAAGTGTTCTGATTCCGTCAACAAAAACAGCAGTTTTCATCATGGTCAAATGTTGAAATGTGTCAGTTGTGTTCTTTCTTTGATGTCTTTAACAACTTTGCTTTGGAACATTTTTCCGGTCAAAGAAGAAAAAAATGAAGATCTCTAAACCTTGGCTTCAGAGGAGAACGTTCTTAAATGGGATATTGGTAAAAACCCTTAAGCTATAGGAGGCGTGATTTAGGTTATTGGTTCTTCAGATGTAAGCAATATGAATGTTGAAAATATTGTTACTGTTGGAAATGTCATATAAATTATTGGCTCATCCATGGATTAGCAGGGAAAGTTCTTTAAAGTTAGACTTTCTGATCTGTATCTCTCCCTCTTGATAAATTTGTAGTCAAGGCAGACCAAGCAAAAGGAACGATCAGTTGGTGAAGTCCTCCACTAGAAGGGGGGGAATCTCACATTGATCCTGTTAATGACATTTCTTCAATGTCAATAGGCCTCTCTTTTCCTTTGTCAAATGGGCAGAATGCTGTCTTGCATCTCTGCTTGAGGACAAAATTCCTTTATTGGTGGGATACCTGGATAATGGTGATACTGGCCGGTGTGCAAGAACCTAGCATAAATGTGCTTTGGAGCCCAGCAGAACAGGTCAGTCATACAGTGCACAAATGATGGCATCGACTCAGCTGCAAACAAGAAGGAATGAGGAAAAAAAACTGTTGCATTTAGGATAGGAGATCTGAATACAACTTCTAAGCCCCTGGTTTGTCTCATGACAGTTTCATTTGCATTAATGATTATTTAATCCACAATGACTTTTTATTTGGACCATGTTTGTGTTAGTGACAATACTTTCACGTGGAAAATGAAATAATTTTTACAATGCTATATCTGGCTCCTGGGTAAATAACATTGGATGTGCTGATGTGGCCTGGGATGATGAAGTGGCTTCCTGGACGAAGAAACATGCTTGCGGGGAGGCTAGCAGCTGGCTTGGGTGAGTTGCTGTATATCTCTAGAGTGCCTGATACAACAACAGCAAAATGTGTCAGCACAGTAGGAAAATGAAGTGCTTGAAGAGTTACGGAGGTCAGCAAAACTTCAGAGGTGCAGTACTTTACGATTTGTGCTGTGTCACCACAAGGTTTATACTTCATAAGTAGTCTAGAGCAGCAGCATCTGGGTTTATTTTCTTCCAGAGAGAATGACATGGTTGTGTATTAGCCCAGAAAAGCCCTCTGAGAATTTGCAAGTGCCAGTATTGCAAGCTTGGTGTGTTTACTTCCATTCGGCACGCTGTATGGAAAGTCAGCTCTCTGCTGCCTGGTGACCCAAGCTACCTGTACCTGTCACAACATTTAGCAGCTCAGATAAAGGTTTTCTGTAACTGTCTGCTAGCAGAGAACGCTGTCCTACTTACGGATCCACACCATGGAAGTGTTTGAGTGCTCCCTTCTCAAGAAACCATCTCTAACCTGTTTCTCTAATATGTCCCTCTTAAATCAGGGAGGGAGAGGTCGGTCTCAGTAAGAATAAATCTATGATAGTGCATTGGATTTAAATACTTCAAGGTTTAGACTGACAATTGCTGGATGTTTAATTATTTTTTTACGTATATCTGAAGTCAGGCTTTCTGTTCAGTTGGGTTTTGCTTCAAATGCAATGATGTCACTGGAGTTACCACTGCCAAGGTCTGTAGATTATTGTACTTCTGGGAGAGGGTTTTGTTGTATACATGGAAGCTTTTTTCAACCTGAAGAAGTGCTTGCACAGGTTTGCATCTCAGCAGTCTGTATCGAGAAGCCAGTGTGTAATAATTAGCATCATTTCACTTCTTTGTGGCTGTTGTCCAGTTGCTAGTGTGGCATTTTACTGAGGCAGTGTCTATTACTGGTACTTTCAGTATTACTGCAATTTAAGCTCAACCAGAAAGAACCCCTCATTCGTGGATATTTCTATTAGAAAATTACAGGAAAGTTAAACAAAATACTTCTTAATGCTTTGCTGCTGTGAGCAGTGCATTTAGTTGCAGGATATAAAAATCCTTCTTTGACTTTCTCCTGAATGCTAATGTCTTTCCAGACAACAAGTAGGAGTTTAGTCAAAAAGGCTGTTTTAAGATGATATTAAAATATTTGAGAAGTCTTATAGGTGACCCCTGGAATGAAATACCTTTTTTAGTTGTTGAGTTGTAACTTCAAAACGCAGGTGATGCAGGGGCTGGAAACTTTCTAGCTCATATTCATTAAGGAGAGAAATATGTGGCCCAATACAGTTGTGAAGCCAAAAGTGATTTTAACTTAGTTTGTAAATCCCATGCCTTTTTCCTTTAAAGTTAAAACAACACCTTTAAGTGCATTTTTCTGTCAACTGTGAGCAAATTTCTCTTTTGCCTTTAAGAAAAAGCAGTGAATCGAGTAATCAGCTGCTGCAGCGTTATAGGGCAAAGGAAAGAGCAAGTCACTTCTTTTGACTTCTTAGCACGCAAATGTGAAATCATGAGGCAGATGATTGAAAAGTTGGAAGGGGGGAAAAATGTGCCAGATGCATGACGACTTCAGTAGCTGCCAAATGTGCCTTTTATGAAAAGAACATCTGTAATATTTATAAGGTTAGAGGAACATAGATGATCGGGGTGCATGTTGTCAGCATTGTTTTGGGCACATTCATTCAAGTTACAGGGGAATTAGCCTTTTTTTGGTTGTGAAAAGAGCAAATTTTAGGTTCTGACAAGTTTGTTCAAGTATACGTGGATTTTTGCCTTTGTTTAACAGCACAGTTACTTGCCAAAATGACAAAATGCTAAAAGTTGTGTCAGTCCAGAAAAGAGAAGCAGTAACCTTCCCTTGGCACACCTGGTGACCTGTGTACCTGTCTGTAGGGTGATCTTTGTATGCTGTGTCTGCAGTGGTATTCAGAATGCATTTAAGCAAAAATTTCATAGTGGTTGTTACGTTTTGGCATTAAAAGATATGTTCTAAAAATAATAATAAAAAAGCCTTACATATCCCAGAAGTGTACACTTTTGAATATTTCAGATATGCTGAAAGTCTTGGTAGTCTGAAACTGGCTGCCTTAGGCTTAGTACTGTGTGTTTTGACCTTAAGGACATCTGTGAGTCTGCTAGAAATGTAGGTTTTGTTTAGGGTAGTAAAATGCTAACATACAGCATCCTCTGCTCAGAAGGTACTCTGGCTGGAGTAGAAAGCAAGGTGTGTGTGCGATAGGGGTCACAACATGGCTTCCTGATAGTAACAGCATCTTCTAGCTGTGTCCTCTGCCGTAGGATTATTTGTTGTAGGTTTAACTCCTGTTCTGCAGCTTTCTGTTATAGCTTACTGCATCGCAGGATCTGCAGTCTGTGGGTAAATATCGTTCCTTCAGTTTTGCCAAATTATTTTTTTTAGCTAGTTGGTTTCGTCCAAGAGCCTGTGTCTTGTCTCCTTGTTGAATCAGATCATACTGAACAAAGGGGCGGTATGCTTAATAGCTTGTATCTAGCAACAGACCAAACCTGCTTTCAAAGAGCAGAGTCAGTAAATGAAAACCACTTGCAAGTAGAAACAGCTTAATATTTATGGCAGCCTCCTCCATCTAATCCACCTTGCAACCCCCTCCAAACCCAAACAGCGGCCAAAGACAGTGCTACAAATGCCCCAGCTCCTCCTGTTCAGGCATGAGAGAAGGGCCCAAAACACTTCGTGTGGGGTCTGGAAAAAAGAAGTGGATTCCTTGGAACATCTTGCAGTGTTTCTGCCCGTACCAAGGAATATTTGCATAACCCGTGCTGAGGTGCAAGTACGTGAAGAACATGTAGAGGAAGCCATGGTACACTGCAACTCTGGGAAAGAAAGTAGGAGAAAGTGCCCACGTTATTATAAACATAGCCTTGGTTATGTTGTCTTAGGGAAATGTAGTGGTGAGAGGATAAACTTGGGCTAGCTCTGACAGTCAAAGTGAATCGCAATCAGAGGAGAATTTAGGGTGGCTGCCTTAATTAGGGAGTAACGCTGTGGAGAGGTGATCTGGGACAGCCACAGCCACCATGAGAGTGTGTCTGCTCGGGGGCCATCTCAGGCGTTGGCTGTTCCAGCAGCTGGTAGGCATGGTCTGCATCCAGTTGGTCAAAGGGGAATTGGCGAGGAAACACCCCAGTAGGTGTGCACAGGACTCAAACTGTATTTCTGCTGTTGATGTAAAGCTCAGCTGGCATATTCTTATCTCTGAGACTGCGGTCCTGAGGGATGCAAGGCTGCAGGGAACAGTAGTAGGGATGTTACTTGTGCTTGCAGGGAAGGCATGAGCACCAGGGCTGAGGTTGCCCTTTGTGGTGTCATTGTTTTGGGGTCTGCTGAGAATGTGACAAAAGCAAGAGCTGGAATTAAATTTGGCAAAAAATTGATATGTGACAGATTCATCATTAATACAGGAATGCGCTGAGATCTCTTACAGAGTTGGATAGCTGAAATTTCAGTGTTGGGTATGTCAGGGGAGGAGGCTTGTGGGATTTTTTGTGAAGGCTAATGTCTGTAGCAGTGGCAGCAGGAAGAGGTGGAGAGTGGCACTGAAGAAATGTCCCACTGAGCTGCACCAACAGCAGGAGCAGATCTTGAGCAGAAGTCTAGAGAGAGCAAGAGCTTTTTATCAGATTGCTGGTTCAGAGCCTTGAAATAAGGTGTATGGAAACAGTCTTCTTAAGTGATTGTGTGCTCAGTGTAACAGGGTTTTGTCAATGATGTCGCCTCCAAAAGGGCCTTGGGAAACATGTTCCTCCTTTTAATGCATGCAGTCTTATGGCTGATTCAGTGTAAAAGAGACAGCAGCATTATTTAAAAGCAACATTTATTTGGCACAGGAAGAAAAATATTCCAGAGTACATACACATACTAAAGGTGAAGTTGGGTCAGATCCTGCAAGAGGCTGTGTTTCTGTTGTGGTGCTGAGCAGTTTTCATTTGTTTTATTTACATTTTGCAAGTTCTGAGCAGGTACAAGGAAATACTCAGGATATCTCAAATGATAAATATAGGCCTGGAAGTAAGAACTCATACAGGATCAGAAAGAAATAATAACCATCAATTCTGACCATGCCTTAAATCACTAAAATAGAAGCTAAAATCCATGTGCATTTTACAAGCAAGGGTCTGCCACTCTAGAAGTATTTCCTCACCCAGGAGATGTTAGCACGTAGGTTTTTCTTCTTGTGCTGTTTCTACACTGGCATCTGTCTGGCAAGTGTGAGGAGAAAGTTTGTCCTGTAAAGGATAGAGATCTTGTCATGTGTGACACACAAAGACACAAGACTCAGAGCCCTTGACGGCATCAGTGCATTACATTGGACTGAAATTCAAAATCCAAGTATTTCTCAGCAAGTAAATTCAGCATGACAGGACAGGGATGATGTGGGGAAGGAAACTCATCCATATTGGTAAGACTTGGTCCATGGACAAACAAGTAGGTCTGTCTGTGGCTGATTTCTCTGCAGAACAAACAGGCTTTGCTGATGGCTCAGTTACAAATACCTGGCTCTTATTATGTATTTCTTTCCTGGCTGTGCACTGACTGAGAGCTGTGAAGTTCTAGGGGTGTGTTGGTGAGGCAGTGGCTGTTCAGTGTGGAGTAGCTCCGGTTGGGAAGGGCCAGAGAATTTGTCATTTAATGAGGATGTGAGAAATGGAGAGATGGAATTCTTTTTGTCATTAAAAACCATAAATAATAAATCTTCCCAGAATAGTTTCCAAAAGATACATTTCCCCCCTCACCTCAGAAGGAGGAGAGGTGGATTTTTGGCAGCTATTTTGGGTCCAGTAAAATCTATGGGGCAGGCATCGTCTGTGACATTTTTGTCTCTGAAGTTTTAGTTTGGTCACTTTCTTGGCACGTGCTTTCAGTTGGCACTATGGGAGAGCTGTAGGCCCTGGGTCTGCCTCGGGGTGAGCCACTGTGGCAAGGACACCTTTTCTCTACCCTCCCTGTAACATTGCCACTGCCTGGAGAGCCATACAGCGTGGTGGGTGCTTTTCTCAGTACCAGATTCAGTCACCCTGCAGTAGTGTTAGTCCCAAGCCTCTAATCCCACAGCCTTTCACCCCTTCTCCCCAGTGGCTGCTGTTGGCCCCATGCAGACAGTCCACAATCTTTTCAGGTGAAACTGTCCTTCATGATAGACCAGTGTCACAACCCTGCCAAAAGAGCAGGTAAAACCATGTTTAGTCTTCAAACTGCCCTCCTCATGTCACAAATTCAGGTTATGTCACAGCCCTGTACCAACAGGCTGCTGGGGTGTGGCATGGATAATGCACCAGAGGGCTTTGTTTCTCTCCATATCGTCTAAAAAGACAAAATCTGTAGTTTTCTACGAAGAATGGTGCTGCCAAGGGTTTGTCGTGTCGAGGTGTGGTGAGGGCACATGTATGGCTTTGTGGGGAGAAGCGTGTCTTTGTGCGTGAAGGAATGCTCTAACTCTGAACATGGGGCTCCATTGGCTTTACTGCCCTGGTGCCTCAATTATTTATAGAAGAACTACTCCACAGCAGGGTGCTTCGTGTGCTCGGGCTCGTAAGGTGGTGCCAGGTCAAAAGAGAGTTAGCAGAGAGTATTTAAGATGTATTGCGTACGGGGAGCTGGTTGGCTGCTGCAGTGTCTGTATCGATCCACCGTGGGTGTAGAATGGAGGAGAGTCTTTGTCTCTTGTGGCAGGCCCTGGTCATCTGTCTCCAGCAAGAGCGGAGATCCGTACAGGAAGAGGCAAGTCAAGAAACAACAGTGCATCGACTAAAAGATGGAGGAGGATTTCAGGGAGTGATGCAAGTCCAAAAAAAAGGGGTGATGCTGATGAAGCAGTACAAAGCCCAGGTGCTTCAGCTGATGCTTGTTAGTCTTTCTCAAAACCAAGTGTGAGCCGGCCTCCTGGAAGACATCTTTGATGGTGGTTTTTCTTTGGAAAGAGGGTAATTTCAGACTTCTGGCCAGGATGCCAAGGCTGCAAATGCAACCCCTTTGTTGCGGGTGAGCCCAAATTAGGCCAGGCTTGTATTTGGAAGAGCGAAGATGTGTGGCAAATCGAGCAGTGTTGAGGGATGAGGGGGAGGAGAAGAAGATAATGGGGTTTGGCTCAAGCTTTCCAAAACTCTGAGGAAAGTTAAGTCAGGCAGGGGTAAAAGCTAGCAAGTTCCTGTGCTTTCTGGACCTGCTGCCTGAGCTCTGCTCCAACCCATAGCCTGGCCCTCCCCTGTGCTAGGAAGAGCAGGACACGTTTGTGAGGCAGTCGTGACAGTCTCCTCTCCCCCACCCCTCCGCCTACTGTGTTAGTCGGGGGACATCTCGGGGCCTCGCTGTCTGTCTCCACCCTCAGGGACCTGGGGAAGCACTGCCGCGCTTAGGCTGTGGCCTGCCTTTTATTTTTTTTTTGGGGCTGCTTATTTCTTTTTGAAGAGCTTGCGGAAGGAGCTCCGGAAACCCCCCTTGGGCTCGTGCCGCGGGTTGTGGTCGCTGAAGGATGTTTGCTCATTGTCATCCTTCTGGCAGAACCTGGTGTTGTCTTCTGCATGGAGCTCCTAAAAGGGAAAAGACAATTTAACCAGTGTTTGCAACCTCACATCCTTGTCCCCTTTTCCTTCTCTTTCTCTCTGTGCTAGGAGGGGCCTGGTGGGTGAGGAGGTGCTGGCAGGGCTGGGAGACAACACCGCTCAGGCCTCTGCAGAGAGCTTGTTGCTGGCTCTGTGAAGCTGAGGCATTGGCAGAGTTGTGGAGAAAGAAGCGCTGTTAAAGGGAACTGGAGCCTTCTTTGTTAAGATTTTCAGTTAGGGGGTCTTACTAGCCCCTTTTTACTACCAACAAGGGAGTGAGCCAGCATGGAGAGTTGAAGGAGCAGCTCCTTCCCACCCCCTCCTTGCTTGTGAGCTCTCTTTACCCTAGGAGAGGGAGGCTTCCTGAGCTGCTATGGTGTGAGAGATGCTTCTGTTGGCTCTGTTGCTCCCTGATTTTATATTGGTGGGGCAGGGAGCTTTGGTAGCACATATATTTTGTGGTAAATGTGCCACTAAAAGACCTCTTCCACTTGCAGGAGAGTGCTGAGTTCCCCTCAGAATGGCGCTGGGCACAAGCCCCTTTTCTCCAGTTCTGCCCACAGTTGCCACAGCGGTCTCTATTGCTCTGTGGGGGAGAGCATGTCCTGCAGTTTTGGACTAGCTACATCCTACACCCTATGTACCATCAGGTACCATCTACACCCTGCTGGGGGCCATAGCTCTGTGCAGGTGAGTGCAGACAGCTCACAGGCTCTTGTTTCTGGATGGGCTCTGTCCCTACACCTCTTCTCTCTCTGCCTCATCGCCCTTGTTCTACCACCTTCTTCACTCACTTGGGCTTTTTCCTCTCTTTTGAGGTTTCCCTGCTGCATTTTCAGTCAGGCCATTGGAGCTTTCCTCCCATCCTCATCTGCATTTACAGCCTCTCCTGCAGCTTGCCTCCTTTCACCAGGAGGGTGTTTCTCCAGGCAGCACTGAAGAAGCTAGCTAAGCACTTCACAGCACCCTTGGCCTCTTCCCAGGGAACTGTGGAGGGTGTGGGGCCTGGATATTCATTAAGGGCTTTCTCCCCTGTCTGTGGCAGCCCAAAACTGACTGAGCAGGCACTACAAACTACAGAGACACTGTCACAGCAAGATCTAGTCCCTGAAAGACCAGAGTGCTGCCTGCCATGCCAGTGGTTGTCTGAGGGAGAGGGACACCGTTGCTGGGCTCTATCCTTTTTTCCACAGACTTTAGCATGGCTCCATGATCCACGCGACAAACACAGGCAAAACAAAACCCATGGACCAGATCCTTGTTAGTGTCAATGGGCTGAGTTCAGCAGAGCCAGCTGAGAACCTGATGCTAAATCCCTTGGATCTCTTAACGCAGCACCTCCTCATAGCAGGTAAAAAGGCACCTTTTTAACTGGGTGCCACCCTGTAGCGCTCATTTCGAATGGGTTTGCTCACACTTAATGACCCTAATCAGGTAGAATGTTTTCTCATGGGGGAAGCTCAGTGACAACTAGAGGTACATGAGAGGCTAGCTCATCTCAGGGGCTCTCTGTCTGTCACTCAGCCAGCTGTGTGCCTCATGCCCGTGTTTGGCCCCGGGGTAGTTGTGTGTGAAAAGGAGCTGTCCTGTGTCTTGTTCCCTCCCTTGGGCACGTACATGCAGATGAGGGCTTTGAATGTGTGGATTTGGAAGCTAGCTTGGCAAGGTCTGCCCTAACTGTATCTCAGATCTTTCTCCTGCTGCTGTTGCTGCTTCTGCACCACCACGTGCCTTTTTTTTTTTTTTTTTTCTCCTCCTATTTAAGCCTCCTTACTTCCAAAAAGCTCTGTTTTTCACCCGCTCCTCTCTGTGGGGGGAAGTAGCTCCTTTGGGAGCTTCGGGATGAGGCTGAGATCATGTGAGGCTGGACATTCCTCTCCTGCTTCTGCTGTAGCCGGCTCCCACTGCTGCTCCGTGTGCTGTAGAGTCTGGAGCTCACACCCTCGGCGCTCCTCGGCAGCTCCTTCAGAGACCTGCTCAGCTGCTTGCCTTTGCTGTGGAACATCTCGCGCTTGTAAGTACTGCTGCTGACGGGGGTACAGCTCTTAGGCAGCGGCTGTAAGGCATGATCTGTCCTCTCTGGTTCTGACGTGAAGTTAACAGGCCTGAGGAAACAAATGTCTAAGCTGGACTCGGAGGAGGCTGGGGAGCAATTCTCAAAGAGAGCGAGGTTTTGGAAGGCATCGTCTTCGTAGGGGCCTGGCAGGGTGAACACCTCTCCAGGGTAGTCGAACTCTTCGTAGCTTGGTGCAAAGTTCCTTGCATCCTGCAGCAGCTCCACAGAGGTCCTGATGGCTCTCTCCGTGTTTCCCACAGCGTCGGCAGGTGGTGCTTCGTACTCCATTTCTGGGATGGATTGTAAGGGAGCTGTCAGAGCCTTGAGTTCTTGCTCCGTGAGCTGAGAGGATGCAAGGATATTCTCTGGCCTCTCATGTTTTCTGCTCTCCATTTCCCAGTCAGGGGGCTTCACAGCCTGGATGTTCTCCATGACAGTTGGCTGCGGTTTCTTCATCTGGGGCATCAAATGCCTTAAAAATAAGAAACAAACACACATATACATACACACACACACACACACACACACAAAACAAAAGGAAGTGGAATACTGAAGGATGACAGAGACATCCCCCTTCCGCCCCACCCCATTTTCTTGGTTTTATAACCCCAAAGTGTTTTCATATCTTGGAGGAGAGTAACGGAGTTCCCACTGATTTAAAAAATAAATAAATAATAAAATGCTTGGTTGGGTAGGCAGGATCAAATTTGCAGAGGCAGGACTGCTTATCCAGTAGTTTTGGCTGACTCTTCTACTCTACACCACAACATGGACAGAAACAGAGAGGAGAAGCCAACTGCTGCTTGTCTCTCCTGTTCAACTCCATTCTGGATTTTTACTTTCCTTCTCCTTTTTTCTGTAATGTAGGGACCGTGTTATTTTTCTCTGGTCTGATTTTCATTTCAAGTGGTTGAGATCCCTCTCTTGGGGTGGGTGACCCTGTCCCCAGGGGTGTTTCGGGAGTACTTGGAGAGTTCCTGCCCTCCAAGTGTTCAGGTAAGCCAGCAGAGTCAGGGGAGCTGTTTTTTCCCCACCTCTGCTGATGAGGTCCCACCCAGAGCTGTATTGGGTCCCCAGTTTGAGATGAATGTGGGGAAACTGGGGAGGTGCCAGCTGAGGCTCCCAAGGCAGCAGCCTGGAGTGATTGAGAGGGGAGGAAGGTTGGTTTGGGCAGTCTGATGAAAAGGAAGCTAAGGTTTGATCTAATAACGCTACCACTTGAGGGACGCTCCAAGATGGAGCCAAACTCTTCTTGTCAGTGTCAAATAATATAAGAAAGCAGAAAGGCCCCAAAATGCTGTTAAAAGGCTACTTTAAAAGCCTTCTGCTAGGATAATAGGCTTACGGGGTTGGCGTGCCAGAGGAAGGTGCTGGTGGGAATGACTGGATTGCCTCTTCCGAGTGGATCCCGCTGTCCCGGATGGAGGCCGCGCTGGGCGTTGGAGAAACCTCTTGGCTTGTGCACTGGGAGGTGAGTCCTTTGTACAGCTTCACCAGGGACGACCTGAGGGAGGAGAAATCCATCGTCGTGCTAAGAAATAAGGCAGGGAATGAGCACGAACGTGTAGAATCACAGAAAACAGGGCTGGGAGAGTCCTTAATACTCCCGTGTTCCTCTTCCCACCCCAAGGAAAGACCTATTCTACCTAATCTGTCCCAGTCAGCAAGGAATCCTGCTTTCTATCCTATTCTCAATGCCTCTCTTGATAGCAGTCCCACCCCAGCAATCTGCTCCAGCCCTTTACCACCCTCCACGCTGAGAAGCTTCCCTTGAAGCCTGATCCTGTGCTATGCCCTCAATGACTTTGATTTTAGTAAAGTCTCCTGGTTTCAGCAAAGACTCCTGAACCACAACTGCAATCACAACTGAAGAATCTACGTTCAAGGTTTGTACTGCCACATTTCACCTCAATGGTTATGGGAGGCATTTGTTTCCCCCACCCCCAACCCTTAGTAAAATAAGTGCTGTTCTCTCCCAGTCTCTTGGTTAGCCTGTGCAGGGTTTCAGGCCACACGCATGGTGTTCAGCAGGGCCCCAAGCTGCTGAAGCAGCTATGTCCAAATATATTCTCCCACTGGGGAATGACTTTTCCATCAGTTTAAGGAATCAAATGCGGTGAAGAAACATGTGGCTGCCATGTTTAGAAGGATTAAACTGAATTCCCTTTCGCTCTTAGAGTTAGGTGGAAGGGTCCAGCCCAAATCTAACCTCAGTTTGAAGAACAAACGCCAGTAGTGGGCTTTATTAAACATTCATATGCACAGGGCTTTGTTTTATTTCAGTAGAGCAAGGTGCCCGTTGCTCTTGCCTGGGACCTAAACCCCATGTTAGCGGGCTGGCCCCACACCTCCCTTTCCCTGGTGATTGAGAGAATGAGCTGATGTTGTGCTTACTTCTTCAGCTTTTTCCTCTTCTGTATCAGCAGGTCTTCGTTGCATTGGAAGAGGAGGCTGTAGTGTGAGATGAAAACCCGGAGGCGCTGCACACACACCAGCAGCAGGTAATAATCGGGATGCTCTTGCTCCGTGAACTTCAGGACGTTCTGGGGCACAGAGGAGAGCAGATAATTTGGAGGGTGCCCTAACCCTTTCTGGGGAGAATGTGCTATTTGGGACCATAGATTAGCACATCAGAATGTGGATGGTGCTGCCCTGTGCGTTATGGGAGCACCAG
Source organism: Netta rufina (assembly GCF_964035555.1). NCBI lineage: Eukaryota > Metazoa > Chordata > Aves > Anseriformes > Anatidae > Netta > Netta rufina. Next base: position 13,968,895 of record NC_140125.1, read on the forward strand.
TTTCTGAAGGACTTGGACAGGGCCTGCAACCTACTATTCCAGTGCAAATGCATGAGTAACTACCATAAATGTAATTGTGGGAGGTGTGGGTGACTAACTGGTTGAGTTTAGCATTGGATAAATAATTATTTTTCTTTGCCTTGTCTTAAATATTTTAGTACAATTCAGATTGCCTTCCTGTGTACTGTTTTTAAGCAGTCTTTACATGGGAATAGTTGTTTACCCCTAGCAGCCTCTAGTCCTCTCAGTCTTTAAGCTAAAAGGCAAGTGGATCACTCAGCAAAGAGGCCAGCTCTGATACAGGAGTTACAGAGCTCTTGGTTTCCTAGAGGGAGAGGTTGGTTCTGTGAGGGCAAGGGGGTGAACTGGCAAACAGACGCAAACTTAGGTTAAAAAAAAAAAAAAAAAAAAAAGTGAAAATGAAGTCGTTCTCAACTTGCTTTTCCTCTGAGCTAGCCAGAAGCCCTGGAGCCGTACATGCCTGTGTACGGGCTCTGAGTTAAGTCATGCCTTGTCATAAGGATTCAACAAGACAGTTTCCATCCTGGGGCCCTACCTGTAGGTGAATGAGGTATTCAGGGATTCGCTGGACTATATGGAAGAACAGAATGTAGAGATCAGATTTGATTTCTTCTTCTACCTGAAATAGAGAAAGCAACTTTGAGAGTCTCTCCCACCGATAAAACATGTCTGCTTCCAAATAATTCTGGTCTCTAACGAGTGCTTTACCATGAGCAGTCATAACAGTTCACAGAAGTACACCAGCTGTGTGTGCAAGAGTGGTCTTCATCCTTCTACCAGCATTAGCAGGGGGCTATCTATGGGGGGCACTCAGCCTGATAAAGCAGGGGTGTGTGTTTGAAGTGTGCTAGTCAGGTTTCACTGAAACCCCAACTAGACAGTGTTGCTCAGAATGGAGTCCCAAATGGAATTGAACTAAGTGAGATGGACTTCTTCAGGTGTCTTGGAAGCAAATTTGTGGGATTTAGTTACTGCATTTAAAATTTTTAATTTCCCTAATTTAAATCAAGGATGAGACCAGATACCTAAAGCTGAACAGTACAGACTGTTTTCTAAAGTACTGACTGTCTTCTCTTCTAAAGAAGCACTTTAGCACCTACAGCCTCAGATCTGGTGTCCCTGTTTGGACAGGTCCTCTGTTTTTCTGGAGTCTTTGTATTTGGCCAGGACAGGTCTGGGTAGCATGTGTGTAGCTGGGCTTTCTAGGAGGTTTTTATCTGAAATACCATTTCATGGCACAGCAGAAATGCAGTTTTGGTTACACACAGTGGTGAACATGTTAAAGTTACTTTTTGTAGGTGCAAATGCCTGTCAGCCATGGCAACATTCAGGAAACTGGTATTCAGTAACAGAACAACCAGCTGGGCAGAAAAGTCTTGATGTGGGAAGGCCTAGCAGGAAGAAAGTCAGGCATGAGTGGTGCCATTACGTGTCTGTGAAGCGGGCAGGAAGTTTACCTCCTTCAGGATCACCACGTGGATCAGGGAGATGCATTCTGGCAGGTCCCTCAGGTAAGCAACGTAGTAGTCCAGAAAATTGTTCTTATAAATGAGGAAAGAGCAGAGGGGGGAGAAAGAACAAACAAACTTAAGAGAAATATTTGGTCATAAAGCCAGCTAGAATGAAAAACTGTTGATACCCCTCTGATCACTCCTGGGAGCTCATCAGTGCAGAAGAACTGCTAACTGTATAAAGCTTTCAGGGCTCAGGACTTTTTTTTAACTCACAAGTAAGAGAATGGCTCAGCTGTTGAGTATAGCGTATTAAACTTTGTAGCAGGTGGGAGGGGTAGGGAGTCTGAAGAGGTAGAAATTTTTCTCTTATATATGAGTCTTAAAACTCATAAAGCATAAGATCAGGATTCTACACATCCTTCTAGGAAAGGTCCCACTGTGGGTTGGACAGGCTGGAAGGGCGTTACCCTAGCCACAGCTCCACAGTCCAGCCCTTCTACTGAAATGTATTCTGGCTTGTCCGTGGGCCATCATTCTGCTAAAACATCATATATTAGTAGCAGAAGAGTCTAGAAAGGTTTGTAACGTACCTCATCATTTGTTAACTTCAGGAAGATGTCTCCTAGGATCCCTTGGCGTGGCCAGCTCAGGACTCGCTCCTGGAGAGCATGAAGCAAATCAACGTGCTGCTGGACCAGGTACCGCAGGGAGTTGGGGAAGAAACTGGAGGGAGACAATATCAGACCAGTTACAGGGAGCAGAAGCTCAGCCTTAAAGCCTGTACTGCTGAAGTTGGCATTCAGATGGTCAGCACAGGCTTGCTTTACACACAGGTACTATTAACTTTTTTTTGTTGGAGTCCTGACTGCACCAGGAGGCTGTTTTGGCTGCCGTGTGCATGCAGGTACCCTCTCCCAATTGAGTATTGTTCAGTGTTTTGAAGGTTTCTTAGGCTGACTCTCCAGTTTGGTGTGTAGTTGACTGGAGCTGTTTAAAAGCTGTTTAAAACTGCTCAGCTGGGTCAGTCCCACAGATCTTTATCAGCATGTAAATACATCCATATGTCTGTATATATTGATACCTGATTGTAGCTACTGGCCAGGGGCTTATTACTTAGAGTCTTTAATCACTGCAAAAACCTCCCACTGCCTCTGATGTTCAACTAGAAAAAAAGCTTTACGTGTTTAAATGTCTGTGTGGATGAAAGAAAAGTGGTAGAGACGGTGAAGCAGAATAGACCGAAGAACATTCCCCAGAAGAGAGAGCACATGAAACAAAGTACCTTCTCTCTTTGGTGCTCCTCTTCACATCTGGCCCTTGCAATGTGGCCTTGATCTTCAGGATCAGGGAAAGGTTGATGACATATTTCCTTTCTGACTCCAGCAGCTCCAAAGCGATGTTCTGCCTTTTGGCTTCCAGAAGATAATGGTTAAGTTTGAAAAATGAGGAAATGCTGGCCTCAAGGATAGCCTCATGTTAGAGTACATTTTCCCTCGTGAACTGACATTAAGTCATGAAAGCAGAAACTGCTGAAAATTAGATCTATGTCTTGTCTCCATGTCAGTTTTATCCCAAATACAGGATTCTAGCCTCATGCTACAGTGTGCAACAGATATGACTGAAGTTGCATTGCTTGCTGAGAAAGCTCCAAAGCAAATGTGTTCTGCCCCATGAATTACACTTTTTTCTCCTATATCTTAGGAAAAATTAAAGCTATCAAAGGCAAAACAACCCACACCAGGGATTCACATCCAGTTTCCCACAGAAGTTGTATTTTTCACCCGCGTAACTAGCTACAGTGTCCACAACCCCACTAATACCCTGAACCTGCCTGGTCTTGGAAAGGGGAACTCTTGGAGACTCTGAGGCATTCCCTCCCAGCAGGGATAACTGGCTTGTATGTCTCCATCTGTAAAAAGCAATCACCAGCTCACACCAGGTGTGAGTGCAGCTTTGAGCCATTCTGGCCTCTTTTTTTCCCCTCTGCCCTTACCAGCCAAAGAGGGTTCGCATATAATGTTGTCAGCTGAGCTGTATCTGCTTTGGCCCATGTCTTTCCCTCTTTCTGGTTGCTCTTTGGAGATGTATTCATCTCCCCAGTCCTTGGTGTCCTTGGGCTGCTTCCATACCGTTGATGGCAGGTGCACCTTTGACTGGCCATCTGTTGTCAAGGGAGGCTTGAGGCTGTCATCTGTCTCCAGGGTTGGTCCTGCAATGGGAAAGAGCTGCATGGGTCATGACATCTTAGTTGATAGGTTATACTACAGCTGGTAGATGACCTGGTTATCTAATGGGGAGCTTGAAGCATTCTCCCTGCTTTGGCTATAGCCTTGTAGAGTTAATTTACAGCTATAAATGGAAGTGCAGTTGGCGAGCACTTCTGCAGAACCAGGCTTGCACTCCTCCATCACTTATTTTCAGACCAAATAAGGTCCAAAATCAGGTATAAGTTAGAAAAGAAAAAAGATACATTCCAAGTATGGTTGCACTTCAGGGTTTTGGTATGCTTAAGGACTTGTTAATACGACAGATTTATTGACAGGTATTCTGGAATATAAAACATAAGTAAGATTTAAATGCTACTCTTAATAGATGTAAACTGCCATTGCTCTTAAAGCTTTCAGCAGTGATTATATAAGCAGCAACAGGACTGATAGACTGAGGCTATATTATATCACAGAGAATGTAGGAGAGGGTGAAGTGGTGCCACTGGTCTGGAATTGCTTTAATGCAATTTAAGTGCAATTTAATGCAAAGTTTGAATTTGGGTTGCAATGAAACATCTTCTGTAGCTTTGTTCTTTTTTTATAAGTAGATTCTAGCCAAAGAGCTGTCCAGAACAGTGAGTGCTTCAAGTGAAGAGTGCAAACATCTGACAGTTGTTCTCATGTGTCCTATTGCTGGCCAGGATCCTTAGTGTTCCTTTACTAGGACCTTCACTAAGTTCTTAACCCTTTTTTTTTTTTTTTTTTTTTTTTTCAGAGAAGCTCCTTTGCTACTATTCAGGCATGTCTATGAGGAATCTGGAAGCTGGTGGGTGAATAACCAGCTCACCAGCTCTACTGGTGTGTAGCAACTGCAAAGACCATCTTTTCCCAAGTGGCAGGATGGCTTTCAATTATTTTTTGTCCTATCAGTGAGCTTTGACTTTTCCTTTCTGCAAGGGCACTTAGAACCTGCAGAAGCAGCAGAGAAAGTTTTTGCCTGCTGAATATCAGTGTGTTGCATTGTCCATCAGTTATTTGGCACTTCAGGCTTCTGGATTTATCTTTACATCTCAGCTGCAAGTGTGATAATGGGGGTCCATGGCAAAGTGAAAGCCGTGCTTGTGAAATGCATGCTCTGAAAGCATTTCTTAATGCAGTAAATTAAGTGCTCTAAATCAGTCAGTCCTACTGTATTTTGTTCATTTGTTTTTTAGCAATTCAAGATTTTCCTACCTGGACCTGCTACGACTTTAACACTTCCGTCTCCTATTGGCATGATCCTGGTGTCAGACACTGTTGAAGAGCAAAGGGAAATGTTACGAGGGAAGATGGCTGTAAAGCAGGCTTCTTCCTGCCCAACCTGGTCTGTAAGGTTATATTTTCTACTCTTTCATGTTTTTGGTATGTGAACACCCTGTTAAATCCTCCATGGAAGAAGCTACTCCTTACTGTTGTGGCTTTTCCTGCAGTCTTTGTTTCAGTAGTACTTCCAGGCAGGCTAATGTGGGGTCCCTGTTATGCTCAGTGTTGTGTGACCTTGGAGCCTGAGCAGTCCTGGCTTGTCCTTGCTGGCAGTGATAGCACCAGCCTGGTGTGCTGATGTACCAGCTCCTATGTCCCCTTGTCAAATGAGCCACTGGTGTGTCCCCTTAAAGACACCAGATGTTCTGTCAGCCCAGTCCCTGTGATCCTCCCTTCTGTGCTCTGCTCCCTTACAAGAAAACGACTCCACGGGTTGTAGCGTTTCTGTCAGGGGCTTCTACTTGATTGGGTGTTTGTGCCACTAGCATTTCAGGGAAGAAGCCTACTTCCCTTTCCTTGGAGGAGGCAAGAAATGGCTTTTGGAACAGTTTTCACAGGGCAGCATCTCCTGAATCCAGGCCAGTGCTGAGGCCATGAGTTACTGAGACACAACACTGAGGTACATGCACAGACCCAGGAGCTGTGCTGCACCCCCACTCTCTTCCTGCTGATGACACCTTAGTAAAACATGGTGTCCTCTTAAACCAGTGACCTTTTCTGGACTCTTTTTTCCTGAGGAAGGCACTGTACTTGCCTACTGTCTTTCCTACCTTTTTCATAAGTCACGTTGTGCAAAAGGCTTGTAAAATCTTCGTTGATCATCACAGGTTCTGGGAGGTTAATGGATCGAAATGGGCTGCCCTGGAGAGGTGTAGGCACTGTCTGTGAGCTGTGGTCATCCTTCTGTGCTCTTCTGTACAAACATAAAGAATGGGACAGCTGGAAAACAGGAATCCTCTACTGCACTTGTGGCAGACACCAGTACAAGCACAGAGTCAGAAGTAGGGCAATTCCAGCAGATACTAGGAAAGGAGTTTGATGCATGAAGTTCATGAGCAATGTTATAAAGGTAACTTCAGTGCTTATAGGAGAAGGTTATTTCAGATCTGCTCTTTTGCAGAGCATATTTTATCCAATTAAAGGGCTTAATTAGCTCAGGGCCTAGCCTAGATTTGGCTAGCCAAGTGCTTGCACCAAGTCAGCTGTACATCTATCATCAAGAGGGAGGCTAATCAGGGCCAAGGTGGACGAGCAGTCTGCCTCCTCACAGCAACAGTGCGGCCCAGCAGTGTGCAAATGTGCTCCAGTGTGTGCCTGCTCAGAGCAGAAAAAGCTGGTGACAGGAAAACAGATCGTGGCTGCACGCTCAGGACCCTGCTGAGTCCTGCACGCTTGGCAGAGGGAGAAGGGAGGGGAAACTGCAACACTATTGTCTGGATGGGGTTGGCTTTGGGATAGCTTTTAATGGTGAGGGCTCCTGACTTACAATTGTATTTCTTCCCTAGCAGGTCTGTTTGTTTCACCAGGACCTGCTTTCCCTGCGGGCTGTTGGGGCTGTTGCTGCTGGAATCCCACTGAGGTGTTGGTGTTTATCTGCTGTACGTGCTCTATGGGGTATGTGTCTAAAAGCCAGGGGGAAATTAAAGGCTGGAGCTTCCAGTAACAATCAGGATTTATGTACATGTCCAGCTAGGACAAGACTGAGATGAAGTGGTAAGGAAATGAGCAGAACGGACACCACTGCTAATTAGCACTTCCGGAACCCTGGAGTTCAGGCCCTTACTTAGCTTTCACTTTCCGTGATTCCCGCCTCTTCTCCTGCTGAAGCTGCTCAATTTTCTGTTGCATTTCCTCCTGCTTGGCACTGATTTCTTCAATCATTGACTTTGCATCGCTGAGCTCCTCCTGAGGAACAAGCAAAAGCACAAGCATTCCCACTGTGCCTGTCAGCCTTATAGAGCACGTGGCTGGTGTGGACTGGAGGTGCTTTGGGGTGCTGCAGGAAAGTGTCCCTGTGAATTTTTGTCTCATGTCTTTTGTTTCAAGTCTAATGTGTGTAATACGTGCCATGCGTAGTGTGGCAATGCTTGATTTGATCACAGGAACATGAGATCCTGTGGTTAAGGCACTGCTAGGAAATGGAGATGAAGGGCTTCATCTGCTAACAGTTAAACTGGGGCCTGGAAGCTGCCTTTTTAGCCTGATTTTCTAAAGAAACGATGCCTGCTGTAACTTTGCTGTGTGTGTGGCTCACTGTCAGCATATCCTCCCCATTGGCATCCCTCAGGCAGTTTCAACCAAGCCTTGTGTGCATATAGAGCTCTCTGATGCATGAAGTCCCTGTAAACCAGAGGAGAGGGATTTTCCCTGAGCGAGGAGGTGGCTTCACCAGGAGTTTGTTTAGACAGTCAGTGTAGACGTGAGGCAGAAGGAGATCAGCTTTTGCCACTCCTGTTGCTTGTGTCTTGATTTTGAAACCCTTCTTCCCCCCATATCCGTGCCCTAGATAACCCTGCCTCTGGCTGCTTTGAGACCTCTGCCACGTGCCCTTATGTTTCCTGCTGTCTGCCTTGCTCAGCTGGGCCCACGGGGCTCCTCCTGCTCAGCACCATCCACCTCTCCCCATCCCAGGGACAGCAACGGGTTTTCCTGGTAAGCAGCCCGCTTTAACTTCACAAGGTATTATTGACTCAGCAAAACCCCATGGGGAAAACTTACCATAAAAACAATAAAACGGTTCCTCTGCCTGCCTCCTCACAGGCAGCCATCCAGTTTCTGCATGGAGATGCTGACCGGTTTAAAGTGCACATCAGGCCCCCTTGCTAGGCTCTCTCCCCAGTCCTTTGTCTTTATCCCCTTGGGCCAGATCAAACCAGGCTGCGCTTCCTCCCAGCCGTGTGGGAACTCAACTTCAAAAGCTTTAGGGTTTTGTATTAATTCCCTGCTCCCCAGCAGCTTTGATTCCTGCAGGAAATGCAGGAGACCTGACCTGGGGAGAGGTATGGCACAGCGACTGCCTGTGAACATGCTGTGTGCCTGCTGTGTGTGCAGCCCGGAGCAGGGGTCTCTCATTCCCAAGGCAGCAGGCAGCACTTGTGTGGTGGCCCCTCACGAAGGCTAAACACACCAGGGCATGTTTTACACTTGGGTTAGGGTTCTGGAGGGAAGATGCAAAGCCAAAGTAACTGCAGCAGATACATCTGAAACAACTGCCCGTTCGTTTTCTTTGAGAGCAGGAAGGGTTGATGGAGGCAGAGGAAAGCTCCGCGCCACCCGAGCTGACGTGGCAGGTGTGCAGCCCCCTGCCAGCTGTGCTCCTACCTTGAAGGTGTTGAGGGAGTTCTTCATCTCAGCCACTTTCTCTTCCATGGCACAGCGGCAGCTCTTGACCTTCTCCTCCAGGGCGTACTCGCCATGCTGGATTCGCGACAGCTCCTGCATTGCTTCTGTGAAACCCGCCTTCAACTCAGAGGCTAATGCCTGCAACTAGAGGAACCACAAACACGGTGGGCTCAGTCCCTCCTCCCAGACACAGGTGGCTGTGTCCCCGAGGGTCACCCGTGGCTCAGAGTGGCATGAAGGCTGGGTGTAACCCCTCCTGTAAGCTGCTGTCCTCTTTCTCCTCCTCCTGTTATGGCTGGGAGACATGGGGGGAGGTTCAGCTCCTGCTGCAGTACGTGGCAGGAGGCGTTTGACTTGGGCAATCCTTGTGCCCCTTTTTGTACCCAGAGTTTTTCCAGCCCCCCCTGGCAGGTTGCAGCCTGTCAGTCTCCAGAAGGAGGAGACAGCCTGAAACACGCCAAGAAGGGTTTTCAGTAACAGCAGGCAGATTATCAATGCCAAAAGCAGCTGTGGAGCAGCTCTGTCCTTTATCACTGGGCCCTTTCCAGGGAAAGAGACAGCTCTTAACTTGTGATGGGGAGGGAGTGAGGGGGTTTCCCCTGGCATGGACAGTGTGCCCACTCTCCCTGTTTTCTGTCCCTAGAGGCTCTGGTGCTGCTGGAAGAGCTCCCAACCTAAGCTGGAGGCAGCCGGTTGACAGCTGGGCGAAGCAGGAGACAGAGCGGGGCGAGCCGGGCTGGCACAGCAAGCAGACGAGGCAGGTTTGGAGGTGGGCAGTGAGGGAAAACAGGCAGCTTGCCAAGCGGGGACACCCTCTTCAGGGATACCATGGGCCAGCAGCCCTGAGCTCTGCCCCCACTGCTGTGAGCAAGGCGCTTGTTCTGCCTGCACAAAGCCCACGGCGAGGTCGCGGCCCAAGGTGCTTCGGTACCAGTGTTTTTTTTGTGTTTTTGTTTTTTTTTTTTTTACCTTTACAACAGAAATTCGGCCTAACATCTGGTTATAAACTGAGTCCAAAACTGGAGCACTGGTGGTAAGAGGACAGCCACCCCGGGGAACTCAGGCGCTTGAGTCCTGTAAATGGAGCAGAGATGGCTTCCGATACCTCGGGGCAATGGCATGCACCATCCTCCTCTGATCAACACCAACAGCATCTTTACAGAGGGCGTCTGCCTGCCATCCCCACTCCTACCCCAGTGCCTACCCCACAGTCCCCTACACATTCCCAGAGCTGCCTGGGCAGGAGGAGCGGGACTGACAGGAGCTGGGATGGGGTGGGAGGAGAACAAGAGGCTGGAGGTGGGGGCAGAGGACATCTTCCCTCCTCAGGCAGTCATCCCTAACTCCCCAGGCCAGCTGGAGCTCCAGATCCCGTGATTCAGCCCCTACACAATGGACGCCTTCCTGTGCTGCAGGAATGTCACAGTGGTTGTCACCCTGTGAGCAGTGAGTGTAGCCTGGAGGGTTAGAGGAGCTGTGTGGAGCCATGGCTGTTAGGGGAGGCAAACCACACTGCTTCTGGTATCCGTGCGTTTACCAGCGCCTAGCAAGGTGAGTCAGATGGCCCTGGCATCATCAAACATCCTAATGTATGTGCCTGGAGAAGCAGAGGGGGCATAAATTACTGCAGCTGTGCAAAATGTTAATATTCCTATCCCTGCTCACAGGTGCTTGCCAGTCCCTTAAACATCAAGCTTATGTTGCCGAGGCAAAGTCTCTCTGCTAGCCTGCATCGGGATTAGGCATCATATATTTTCCTCAAAGTGAAAAGGTGTGATTTGTCAGGTCTGGTTTAGAGATCTGCTTCAGGGTGGAGACTTTGCAGCCTCCAAGTGGAGGCAGTCTGGAAGCTGGCCCTAGAGATACCTACATTCGGGTAGAATAGGCTCAAAATGAAATGCTTCTGCCTGCAAGCCTGGCTGTATCCTCCTCAGATGCTTCAAGAAAGGGGCTAATCTAGACAGATCCTCCCCGAAGCGTATGGGGTGATAGTCAATATACATCTAGAGGTGTCAGTAAAAAAAAAACTGCTAGGCATCAGCAAAGCCAACAATAAAAAAAGGACTACTGCATGGAATTCAGTGTCCTTGTGTGGCAAAGCCAGAGTTCAGGCAGCCGAAAGAGATTTGGAGTACAGACTGGACAAAAATATCCCCTGTGTTTCAGCAAATGCGTCTAAGAACAAATGGTCACTTTATTTGGGGGCTCACTGCTGGCCAACCTCTGCTTTTCCAGTCACCTTGCTAGCTTGGTTCCTTTCTGTGTCCTGCAGGACACTGCTCTGGGTCTATCCTGCCAGGGACATCCTTCCTTGGCCCCAGGTGGCTGACAAACAGCTATTTCAGATACAGAAATGCATCTTACTTTTGCATTTTGCTTTGCCATGGATGGATGAAAGCAGCAATATCAATCAGCCACACCTGCCAGAGCTTGCGTGAAGTCCTGAAACCCTGAGAATTCCCTCCTCTGCTGCCTTCACAGCTTGAAGCATAGCTAGGAAGCATAAACAGTCTCGCAGCATTGCATGCAAGTTTCATCCAAGCTTGAGTGGAGCAATATAGAAGCAACACACCCTTGAACTCTTGCAGTGTGGTGCTTCAGCACTGGATTTTAGGTTGAGCTCGTTCAGTCCCATGGGCTGCTACAACAAATGGAAGCTGTGCAGCATAGGCTCATGCTAATGTTCATGCTTATGTCTTGCCCAGATGATTATGCTTGCAGAATGAGAGAGTTCACTGGTCTGTTGTGAACTCTTGGAAAGTCAAGCCAGGTCAGTTTTCTAAAGCATCCTAGCTTGGAAACGTGGCAAGAGTTTAACTGTAGTATGTTACCTGGTTCCAGCTATTCATGGGAATAAATAAAGTTGAAGAGGAACACACTTTAGCAGGTTAATTTGAACTACCTGATCCCTAGAGGATAAATGAATCTGCAAGGTCACAGTGCATCTTTAGAACCTGCCCAAAAACTGACACATGCCTGTTCCCAAAACAAAACAAACAAAAATATCGGGAGTCCTATTTACCTGCCTTCCTTTCCCTCAGCTGTGTGAAGAAAAACCCTGGAAGTGCTGTGCTCTGAAAGGTAGCTGTGCATGAGGAAATGAGGGAATCTCCTCCTGGTCTTGCATAACTCAAATGACAATGAGCAGCAGTCGCTTGTGATCTTTAACTTCATCTCCAACCCCATGGGAATGTGAACACTTTGTAGAGTCCCAAAGGGAAGCAGTCACTTCTCACATGGAGGGGGGAACCATAACCACGTGGAGGAAGTGGTGGTGGTTAGGGGGACACAAGAAGGGTGAGATGAGAGGACAAACAAGAACCATTTCTCAGCATGGTTTTGGTTTTTACCTTGGAAGAGTGAACTTAAAAATGCCTGTGAGACCTTTGCTGAGCCTCTCCTCCTGTCTCAGCTGCCATGCTGTCCCCAAAGAGGGGAAGGAATAGATGCTGCTTCCAGGACCACAGGCAGCAGAGCTGCAGAGCCTTGCCATCTTCCCTTGGCAGGTGCCAGCAATTTGAACTGTCTGAAAAAGATGGTGACTACTGCTGCTGCATAAAGCTCTGTTCAGACTTAAAGGCAGCCCAAGGAAGAAGGTTGTGACTAGGAGATGAGAATGGCTTATGGGTAGCATGGCCTGAGATGGAAAACAGATGGAAAATGTTAGGAAGCAGCTGGAAAGCCTTGGTGAGCTGGGCTTACTGTGCTAGCTGCCACTGGGAGTGCCCACATGGAAGCAAGGAAGCCTTTTCTTTCAGTAGTAGTGGTGCCCACACATCTCCCCCAGCACTAGTAGAGCTGTTTTGGGCTCTGTGCCTTCAGTGCAGCCCTTGGCAGCTGCCTAGGGTCTTTACGCTAACACTGCCTGCTTGCAGAGACCTTGAGCTGACTGTCAAAACCAGTAGAAAATGGTTTCATGATAAAGAAGTACTTCATGATAAAGAAGCCCAGGACTGAGTCTACTGTTAGAAATAAGTCCCAGAACTGAGCAAAACCTTCTGTGGCAATGAAGGAGTACTGTCTGAGTTACTTCCCAGCTTACCCACTGCCCGTCACTTTGCACAGCACCTGAATGTGGTTAATTGGAAGCAGTAACCATTGTTGAGGGCTGAGCCTTATCTGTCACAAAGTCCAACACTTTCCACAGTGATGTTTCCACATCTGATGTTTCAGAGTTGCATGAGGTATTCTTACCAGAGAGCAGCAAATATCCAGTACAGCTGCCCCCTGTAATGTTTGTCACAGGCAGCACTATTACAGCCAAGTATTAGGGAGCCTCACCATGCCTCACAGTGGGAAGGCAGCAGATTTATGGCTGCAGGCAGCCTGGCCCTAAGAGTGTATCCACTAGAGAGAGAGGTTTCCCAGCACGCTTGTCCTGCAGCTTGCAAGCTTTCCATGCACGTTGGGCTCACTGCACTGGGCTTTGCAGCAGCCCAGCCCAGTCACATCTCCTTGGAGCTATCCGGATAGGGAAAGGGGATAAGGCAGGAGAAACAGTGCCTTGTTTATGGCAAACAGCAGCTTCTCTGTTATAGTGCGGGGCATCCCCAAACTGCAGCCACTTGCCATGGTGCACTTAGGAGCGACTGGGGGCAGCGGTGTCACAGTGGTGACGAGGCTGGTCTCAAACAGCCAAGGTTTCCAGTTCAGAGATGTGTTCCTCTGTCAGAGCACACTTCCAGGTTGAACTGGAGCAGGGTTTAAAGTGCTCAAAACACCACCACATTTCCTACAGCCTGGAAATGCTTAGGAAGTATCGCTGTGGAGACACTGACCCTGCATCCTCCAGGCAGGGTGCTCCCTGAGCCACGATGCAGGCAACCTCATCGCATCCACAGTGGCTGATTGCAGCCAGAACAACAATGCTAAGAGCAGCTACGGAGCCCTGGAAATCCTGATCACCAAACGCAGGGTTTCCAAGCTCTGGGCTGAGGACCCAAGCAGAGGCATGCAGCAAGACTCGGTGCCTGCTGAGCTGCCCTGGACTTTTGGGCAGTAGCATCCCGTGGTCCGAGGAGCCGTGAGGCTGCCAGGATAACCCAGAGCCCCCAGGGGACTTGGTACCACGCCGTGGCAATCACCCATCCTTGCTCCTGGGACAGTTCAGTGGGTTTGGAGAAAGCTCATCAGAGCTCAGCCATGAAATCTGCCTCCGGCTCAGTAAATCGGCATTCTCTAATCGGTGCTAATGATGCCAGCTAGTTAATTAGCTGAGCGCACAAATCACCTGTCTAGACACAAGTGGTTGTGAGCAGGGAAATTTTACTGGAGTGTCTTTTAAGATGAGGCTTGAGACGTGATACGTGTGACATTTGTTCATGCAGCATGTGCGTTTTAGATGCCCTGTTCCATGTAAGCGCCTACATTTTTCCTTCCACTTAATTTAGCTTTAACTACTGGCTATCTATTAGTAACTCTTTAAAATCTTGGAGTTATTTAGGGCATTTTGCTCATCTTTACCTGGGAAATCTGTGTTGCAGGGGTACTCACAGGCACACTTTCAGTCTCTCCTGTGGGAATAAAGAACTTCAGTCAATTAAAATGACTTATTATGGTTGCTATAAATAACTGGAACAGAGGGTTTGAAAGTCCCTCTTGGGGTACAAATCAGTTTTAAAGGACTCACGTCTCACTTTAGGAGGTGTGGACACTATATAGTTTGTCAAATAAACTGCAGCTGTAAAACGGGAACGGCTCAACTAAATCAGATGTTAGATTCACCTCATTTGCTGCCCTGTATCTGTCCAGAACTGATCATGAAAAGGAGTGAGAAACCCCTTTATGCCTTGCCAGAACTAAATTGCCCCCTGGAAAGTTCAGTTCTGTGTACCAGCCTTCAGTAACAGAGTTTTCCCATGAAGCAGCTTTAGTTCTCTTCTGCAATTCTGCATTTGTGAGATTTTCTTTTCATCCTGTGCTATTTGGATTTATTTTTATTATTCTTCTAAAAAGGCTGGTCTGGACTGTGTATTTTAAGCTCTAAGTTATATTTTTGTCACAATGCATTCCAAGCAGTAATGATGTCTTTTGTAACACCCAAAAATGTATTTTCATTAGTTCTGAATTCCTGTTTTCTTGTGGCATTGTGATTCCCACCTGATCTTGTGTAATGGGGCTAGGTTTAACATTTTTGAAACAGACTTAATTCATTAGGAGCTTTTTTGCAAAAGCATTGCTGTTTTACAAAAGCAATTTGGGCACTGCAGAGACATTATTTCTAGGTATTACAGGGATTTTGATTGAAAAAAAGTATATATTTATTATTTTCCTCTTCTAACACTGTCTCTTTTATGCAGAAACCCTCAGGTATCCACCAGAAGTTACTGCTGGCTGTGCTGCACGGGCACTTTGAGGAGATTGCAATTCAATTGCCATCGGTTCCCATTTTATTCCCTGTGTCAGACTCTGTCGGCCTTCACCTCCCAGACAATACCATGCCACCTGGTTCCTCATCTGCATTGCCTCCCCCCAGTAATATCAGTTCACAAGGTGAGTTTTCTCTTGCCTCCAGTAATTTCCTTCACCCCTCTCTGCTGCCAAACACCAGTGTGGCTGGTGACCCCATGCCTGATTCTGGGGGCAGCCAAGCTCCCTCTTCCTGTGCTGGCTGCAAGTGCTCAGTACCTTGCCCATCTGGGCCATCAAAACCACAGAAATTCGGTCCTGCAGAGGCTTGAAATAGGTGCAGGGCGGGTTTTAAGTGGTTAGTAACTCCACGAAGTGGAAAGTTGAAGCCTGGAAGTCAAGAGCTTTACAAGGCACACCTACGTTCTGATTACTTTGCCCCTGAGGGGGAATATGGGTTACTGCCAAGGGCACCTATGCATTGGCCCTGTTCTGGTCTCTAGAATTTGTCCTGATTCAGAGGAATGTAAGCAAATTCCCTAGTGACTGGAGGAAGGGAGAAGCAGAGGAGGAGAGGCCGTCTGCCCCTCTCTGCTCATGTGTCATTTGCTCCTTGTGCTGGTCAGTCTTGTAGCCATGGGGGTTGGTTATAGGGTCAAGCACTGACCCTCCAGGGAATGTTCCCCAAGGTTCTTCCTGAGGAAAATGGGACAGCAGGCTGACTGGGAGGAATAACCATCACCAGCATTGCCTGTTGGTTGGGCTGTTTGGGGTCAAACCTGATCAGGCAGCTCTCACCAAGTGCCAAGGTTCATCTTTTAAATGACAAGATGTTTTTATTTTACAGGTTGGCCCTTCAGGGTCTGTTTTCAGCTCTTTTTTTCTTTTGTTTGTTTGTTTTAGGCAGCCTCATGAACTGGAAACCAACTTTTGGCCTGAAGGGAATGATGAAACTTTCTTTGGATTCCTGGAGTTGGGGCTTGAGAAAGCAGCCAGTGTACTTACTGTAAGAAGACTCCAAGGTACGGGTCTGTTCTGATGTAAAAGTTAATGCTGGAGTCTTACTGTGGGGGTGGTAATGACTGACCCCAAAAAATCAGGAGGCCGTGTTTCTTAATAACACAGTACAAATCAGGTGCATGGAGGACAGGGAGCTGCTCTTTCTGCAAAATGGTGGGCGTATTGGTTGCTTTGTGAAGAGTTGGAAGTGTCAGGTGTAAAGGTGTAACAAGGAAGGGCCACGGGCTCTCTCTCATCTCATTTTCTTTGTGGTTTTCAAACTAATAAATAATGCAGGGGGCTTAAGCCAGCCCTGTAGAAGTCTGCAGGGATCTTTCATTTGGTTTTGGAGATGGATCAGTCTGTAACATCCTCAGACACACTCAAAGCAGGAAAGTGCAACTGAGAAAGGCCAGAAGAGTGGAGAGGAACTCTGCTGCTGTGCTTTTACTTCCCACCTTTACCGTGTGTGTGAGCAGAAGCCCTCTCTGTGTGTACCCAGCCCTACCCAGCTCATCTCTGCAAAGTCACTGCCGGGAGCTGGAGCAGAGCGTGGCTCCCTCACAGCTGGGAAGCAGGGGGCTTTGTGGTTATCTCCCAATTTCTGCAGCGAACATCTGCAGCCCATGGGGGCACGCCAATTAATTGGAAAAAAATCCTTGAGTTAATTTCCTTTTCAGCTTGCTACAGTGCAGGGGCCTAGGTACACAGACCTAATTTAGTCCAATTAGAAGAAGAGTAATAGAGGAATTAACTCTTCCATTACCCATGCCATGAATGAATGTTGGCACCACCAAGCATCTTTTAAGAGGGCTGGAGATGATCCAGGCTCTGTCTTCTGAGCTGGCAGCCATGGGCACTCCTGAAGGCTGCTCCCTTTTCTCTTTGTTAGCTTTGGGAGTTCCTCAGAAGCTTGGGATGTGGCACTGACACGAGCAAGAACCCCTTGCAAGGTTGCCACAGCTAAGAGGTGTTTTTGTGGGGCTGGTTGGTGGCTGCCAACATGTTCTATGAGGGCAGCTTTCTTCCTAACTCTCTTCCATAGTATCAAGAAGTGAAATTAGAGGTTGCTTTACCTTCTTGTTTGTTTGAGTCCATGGCTGCTATAGGGTGTGCGTCCTTGCGGGGACTCCTGTCCTCACTCTGGAGGGTTCTGGCTGGTCACTGGGAACATCCCATGGCTGAGAGTTGCCCACATGGGAGCCCTGCGCTGGGTCAGCTGGTCTGAACCCTGAGTGCAGAAAGATGCAGAAAGGATTTACTGAGCAGGGATGCTCAAAGTTCAGAAAATGAGAAGAAGAAGGAATTGAGAGGGAATGAAGCATCCTAAAGGTTTGTTTGGGTTCGGTGCCTCCACAAGCAGGTTGGGCTGCCAGTACAAACATTTCCCTCCCAGCCCAAGGCCAGTTGTGCTTACGTGGATGGTGACTGGAGCCCTGTGTCATTCCACAGAGACTACTTGCTCAGCACAATGCTTCGTGTTTGACCACAGAAGCAAAATGAGATGTATTTGAAAAAGTAAGATGCAAATAAACATCATTCTGGATGTTTGTTCTCTAGATCAGAGAACCAGCTTTTTGCGGTGTGAATGATCACCCAAAATGACCCCCAGGCTTGGATTTGGGCTGCAGAGCTATCGCCTTCGCAGTGCTGCTGCACGGTCCTGCACTTTTGAGGGCATTGTACTGCCATGCCTGGTTTCTCTGGCGGTTTTCTCCCTGACTGGTAGTGGGGTTAGGACCTTGGGAACAGTCTTAAGGTAATAACTTATGAGTGATGCAGTAGAGCACCAGAAAAATGGATTGTACCAGCTCAGACTGAGCGTGGGCACTGCCCCACGTCCACACCTCATCTCCCCAGGGTTTAATGCGAGTTGCCTTGTGCCCAGCCTTACTAGGAAACCAGATGTGGCACAGGAGTGTGGAATAATCTCCCATCTAGGTTCCCGTTTGACGTGGATATGCCCAAGGCTCTGCTGGCAGCTGTTGTGGTCTGGAGAAGCCTGGGGTGGTGCTTTCAGGGAAGCAAGCACAGAGGAGGGCACGAAGCATTGAAGCATTAAATGGGTGGGAGAGGTGCAGGAGATGCAAGAGAAGCTCTGGGAGGCTGTAGGAAATGCTGCCGAAGCAGGCATTTCTGGTGGCAGCCAAGGCCTCTCTTTCTGAGGGTATGATGAGGGCTGAAAGCGTAGCACTGAAGGGACTTGAGATTTAGCATCTTCTTGAGATGGAGGATTAACACAAGGATAAGCTGCTTAATTGTAGGAAGGCTGCTTCTCAGGACAGGGGAGCCTTTCCTGACTTGTGAGCAAAGGTGAAGGGTCAGAACTTCAGGCTTTGGGTGCTGCTGTGGGTTTTGTGAGGCAGGCAGGAAAGGCTGCTGGGTGGACACCTGGTTTGCAGTAAGGTAAATGTTCCAATTTATTAAACCTGGTTTCTATCAGCTGATAGCATAAAGATTATCTTTTGGTTCGGAAGACTTCTAGGCTCATGGCAGAGTTCAGATGGAGTCCCCTGACTCCCTGCTCAGAGCAAGGCTGGCCCCAAAGCTAGATCGGGTTGATCAGAGCCACGTCAAGTCATAGCTGGAGCATCTCCGAGGATGGAGACCTCACAACCTTTCTGGGCCTGTCCCAGGGCAGCACTGCTCCCCTGGGCAAGATATTTTTTTTCCTTCTGGCCAAGTTTTCCCTTTCTGCAGCTTGTGCCCACGGCAATTTGTCCTTTCATTGTGTCTGTGAGAAAAGCCTAACTGTCTCCTCTGTTACAAGTAGTTGCTGATGGCAGTAGGACCCTCCAGCCTTCCCTTTTTCCCAAGCTGAATAAACCCAGCTCCATCAGCTTCTCCTGTGCTATGTGCTCCAGCCCTCTTTAGTGGGGAAAAAAAGTCTATTTTTTTTTAGGTACTCTAAGGATGGTAAGAATGTTATTTGGTTCCGAAACAAATAAATATGCTGCTGTTTTTGAAGTAGCTAACCCATCCTTTAGTAGTCTTGAGGAGAAGGTTACAAAAATTTGGGTCTCTTAAATGTTAAAACATTCTTTTAACTTCACCTTAGTAGCAGTTTGTTTAGTAGCAAAGTCGTTAAACTTTGTTCCCAGTGTAGACTAGTCAATGCCCTGGCAAATTCCTGAGGCTTGTGTTAGTGGGCCAGTGAGCTGGCACCAGCTTGAGTAACACTGAGAACTGCTTTCAAAATAAAGAATTGTTTTTTGCGATGATGGGGAGGAAAAGGAACAAATTGGAAAGTCAAAACAGGTCTGAAAGAAATACAACCTTCTCTATGATAAACATTTTCAGTGAAAACAGCTGTTGGCCAGAAGTTTATTACATTTTTTTTCTCTTTACCAAAACCACGTATCTTTAACAGTTATTTTGCCTTTAAATGATTAATTACTCTACCAGTTGTAGCAATATACCACCATGTAGTAGTTAACTGTTAATAACCATCAATTAGTATGGAATTAATTACATGAATATCCGAGTATATCAGCTGCATAGCCTGTCGTAGATATTTTATAGTTTTACTGTCCACTTGCTGAAGCATTGTGGGGTGTACCCTGCCAGCAGCAAGAGCATCTGGTGCGGGAGCGCAGCATTTTGGAAGCAGGAGAGCAGCAGCTCGTAATGCTGCCGGGTTGGTGAGGCAGATGTTTGTTGAGCTGTGCTGGAAGAGCAGAGCTGTCTGAGCTGGGAAACAGCAGCTTCAGCCCTCAGCTGCTGGACAGCATTATCCAGCCGCTTGCTTAGCAAGCATCGTAGGTATGTTTGGGTTTGAATGTTGGTTTCCTCACGGAAGGGAAAGAAAACATTTCTTTCATGCTGGGAAAGGATGGAGAAGGGTGAAACTGGGGGAAAATATCAGCACATGGGATATATACATGTATGCATACACGTATACATCCGAACACACGAAAAGGAAACCTGTAATCCATACTGCAATCCCCTAAATAGGGCAGTCAGGAGACTGATGCATGAAGAAAGTGCATATAAACAAGTTGTGATGTCAGGCACCCGAGGTGAGGATAAGCCAGAATTAAAGCATGAATCTGTTCTACCATGCTCTGGGAGCTTTCTCTCTCAGACCACCTCCTCACAGGCATCTGAGACCTCAAAACACTCGTGTCTCTGTCTAGGTCCTGCTTCTGCAGCCCCCCTGCCCAGCACATCGCTCGGAGCTATGCCAGCAGCCCCACAGCGTGAAGGATGCTGTCCGAGGAGCATCCGTGGTTGCCCTGCAGTAACACAAGGAAACTTGCAGTTGTCATGAGGGACGGTGCACGTAAGGAAGGGAAACTCACAGGAGGCGCCCCCGCTGCTGTGCTACAGGTAATAAATACCCTGCAACCTCTTGGATCCAGTACAAAAAAAAGAGGTATGTCTGATACGAAGAATAACCTAGGTGGGATTTTAATTAGAGAAGTGTAATGCTTGTAGAAGGGCTCTTTTGAGGACATGTCACTGTCCTGTTCCCTATCTTCTGTTCTCAGTCACATAGGACTGGAAGGGGGACCCTTGCTCATCTTATCTCCTGGGTTGTAGAAACACTGGGGTTTCCTGGTATCTGCAGAAATTTTTCCTTATAGAGGGAACTGGAAACAATTCCCATACAGCGAGACCCACAGAGAGCTAAGTGAGGAGCTTCCACGTCACGCTCCTTCAGGCAAGGACAATGCTTGAGCCCAGTCTCTGTCCTCTGCAGAGCTCAGGAGTGAGGCTTTGAAACTGGGGCACCAGGGATGCCGCCATCCCCTCCTGCTCCAGGCACCACCAGGAGCTCTGCTGTGTGTCTGCACCGCAAAGTAGGTTGACCTTGGTGAAGTGGGTCCAGAAGATGTTCCCTGTTTTACCAGAAAGGCTGTCTTTCGCGTGTCCTTTAGCTGCAGCCCGCAATTTCCTGAGTCACCGTACTGCTCTTAGTTACGTTAAATAAATGCATTATGTTGGATGTTTTCCAGCATTTAGGACTCACTGCTGGACTCCGCGAATATATAACACTGCCTGTCTGCCCCTGGTTCTGTTGAATTGCTGAATATATGGAGGAAAAGTAGGCAGTCCTTCCTCAGAGCTAAAACAAAACCTCTCTGTGGTTTGGAGCGAGTGCTTGGCCTCTTGTTCTGCTGACTGCCAGGTGGGGAAGCTGTTAGTGCTGTCCTCACCGAGGGCAAGAGTTTTGCTGAACAGTTTTGCTTCTTCCTCGAGGGTGACAAAAGGGGATGGAAAATAGGACTGGTGTTCAGCCCTGAGGCACTGGGTGCGGGCTGCTTGCTCGAATCCTGCCTCTGCCAGCAGGGAACTGAAGGAATAAGCTCACAGCAGGGTCTAGGTGAGCAGGGACCCATGTAACTCTGAGCTAGCCCAGGTGGCTCACGGCTGCATCCAGGTTTGAATACCTCCTACACAAGAGTCCTCGCAGCCTCTCTGGGTCATCCAGCACCCTGGGGAAGAACATTCATTCCTTGTGCCCAACTGGGACATTTCCCTTTGCTGCAGCTTGTGCCCGTTGCCTTGTGTCTTTTCACTGTGTGGCTCTGGGATGAATCTGGACTCCGTCTCCTTTATAACCCCCTCAGGGCAGTTAAAAGCAGCAGGAGGCACCCCTCAGTCTTCACCTTCTTTTTTTCGATACTAAGCAAGCCCCACTCCTTTAACCCCTTTCCATATGCACCTCCATGAATACATCTGCACATTAGCAGCGAGAGCAAGCCCTGCGTGCCCTCTGTGAGCCTGTTTCCTCTTCCCACAGCAAGTCCAGGCTTTGCCTGGTGTGCCAGCCCACCACGGGACACTTTCCTTGCTGACAAGCAGCCACATTTAGCAGTCTGCCTTGGACCCCCACATGGAATGGCAGAAATAATCAACTGTAGGTAGGATCACTTGTAAAAGTGACTGAAATACCCCAAGCATCAGCATGCAAACAGTTAGGTAAAGCATTTACAGCCTAGCCCGAGGGATAACAGTTCTTCCTTTGGCTTTCTGTCCTGTTCTCAAAGTCAGGAATTGGGGAACAATGCAGGAGAATCCCTATGTACTTTTGCTGCTTCTGTAGAAGTTGTTAAACGTCCACAGTCTTCCTAAATAAATGCTTAGGATCTTCCTGGTGACTGTTTCACAATTCTCCTGGCTGAGATTGCTGTCTGTTCTAAATAGCCCACTTGAAGAACACCTCCAGTCCTCTAAGAGAGCAAAAAAAAATAATCATTGATACTCTCTTCAGTCTCATGCTTTGCCTCCAGCTAATTGTAACTCAGTTATTATCATCCAAATACTTCAATCTAGCAAGAGACCTCGATTTAGCTCTTTAAACAGTAAAAGCAAAACAGGTCCTTTCAGCCTCTCTAGAGCCCTTACTCTAAATGCATCCTCACAAGATTCTCCAGCACACTACGAAGCGAGATCTCCGTTCACCGTCTTAGAAGAAATCAGCTGGAAATAACTGGGCACTGAAGATGGAAAATATTTTAAATACCATTTTACATGCTGCACATGAGACATGAAATACCTCCAGCTCAAGCTTTTTCCAATAATAGGAAACTGGCATTATTAATCCCACACTTCATCTCATGCTGAGTACATTTTAAACTTACCCCAGGCTAGTCGAAGAGCCTTCAGCGCTGGCGGTTGCCAGAGTTGGGAATTAGCAGTGTGCAAGGAAGGAGAGAGAGGAGAGCAATGGTGGCTTGGCGTTTCCCAGGACGGGACTGTCACATGCTAATCACTGATTTGAAACGCAGGCGTAACAAATGCCTTCTAATTATGTAATCTTCAGGTCACATCCTTGCATCCCCATGCAAAAATCAGGCGCTTGGAAGGAGAAGATACCGACTCTTTTCTCTTTTAATTAGATTGGCACGCTGCTGTGAAGGGAGCGAGAAGCCTCGGGAAGTGATGGGTGGAGGGAGCCATACGGTGCAAGCCAGGTGCTGGCGTGGTCTGTGCTACCTCACCGAGCTCTGAGGCTGTTAAATACCTCCCGTGGCACCCAAACGAGGCAGCCAGCAGTTGGGGCAGGGACACGGGACCGGCTCCTCCCCGCCTTCTTTGACAACCTCAGTCTCCTGTCCTGCGTGGCCTCATTAAGGACGCCAGGGCCAAGAGGGCTTCTTGCTTGTGCACTTTCTCGTTCAGGGCTCAGAGCAAGGCAGCCAAAGTAGCCAAAGCAGGGGAGCAGGAACCACCAGCACTTGGGTATTTTCTGTTTCTTGGTAGACCCTGAAAAATTCCTTTCAGAAAAAAAAAATAAGGGGTTTGAGGGAGGTGGGAGAGTGTGAAGCAGCAGCCCTTGATGTCTGCTTCACTTCGTCACCAAGTTTCTGCAGGGCTTTTTGCACCGAATGGCATCAAGAAAACACAGGCAGAAAACAGGTAGCCCATGGCCAGGGTTCCAGGTAAAGATTTGAGCTAGTCTAGTGAGGTACTCTGGAGCAGAAGAGCAGGGAGGCATAAAGGAGGAAGAACAGAAGCAAAAGGAAGGATAAGTTCTCACTGAAAGACAAATATCAGCATCAAAGATACCCTACAGGCAGAAAACCTCAAATGTAAAACCGCAACGCCTAAATCAGTATAATTACAGTGCAGCACAGATAAAAGGAGGTGATGTGGAGTCCTTGCTAAGGAGCTGAAAGGACAGACTTGCAGGTTAATGGAAGCTCTGTGAAGATGCTGCTAACCCTGAAATTGAGCACTAGGGACAAGGATGCTGTATTTCTATCTTGGACCTGGCTATTTAGGGAGCAAAACACAACAAACTTGAGCAAAACAAAATGGTAATTCTGAAGAGGAATACCTGTGAATATAACCCAAGGAGTTATGTTGCCAAATGATCAGTGAGCAGTTTGTGTTTCAGTGTGCTGATAATGTGCTGTTTTTTTCATTTTGATAAGAAACCAAAGAGCCCAGGACTTTTCCAAATCATAGCAAAATGCGCTGAGTATTTGAAGACACATCTGAAAGAGTACCAATTTGTACACTGTGGTTGCAAAGGAAGGCAAGGGCAGGTATTTACTAAAACTCCGTTAAACATCTGGCAAACAAAGACTCAACATATTTTTTTCCTCATGAAGCTGGCATGTTGCTTTTTTTTTTTTTTTTTTGTAAACTAGAAAGCAGTTTTCCTGCTATTCATTAGAATCAGAGTGAAAAGAGATGTTTGAGGTACAAACCCAGACAAAAAGGGAGATAAATTTATTACTGCATTAAACCTTCTGATAGGAATGGTGACAGTGAACAGCTTCCCCTGTGTGCTCACCTGTCGACTTCCCTCCCAGAGGAAAGTGGCTTTGGTGCATGTCTTTGAGCAGTCTGCTGCTGGAGCCTGGGATTTATGGGCTTTACCTGGGAGGAGTGATTGCCATGCTGTAGGTGCGCTTGCTCTCTGTCCTAACCCCACTGTGGAATGCCAGGCCCAGTCCAAACATCAGCACTGTGTTTGCAAAAGCTGTTGTGGGTGGGGATGTTTGTTTTCTGGAGAAAGTTACAGAAGCTGAGCATAAATCAGGCTTCATTTGTTGATGATGTTGGTTTGTTTGTGGTTTTTTTTGAAACCCAGGGAGAAAGAAATTCCTAGTTGAGGTTAAAACAAAAAGGAATTCTATACATTTACCTTTTCCACCTATAAATTCACCCTTTCCAACCCCTTTTCTTTAAGGTTTTTACTTAGGAGACTTCAACCAATTAATCTGAAAATAAAAGAAACTTTATTTTATTTACCAGTGACACCCATCCTCAGGGGTTATTTTTAACAAATACATGAAGAAATCAATGCCTGTTGAAAACTCATCGCAACTGGTGAACCCAGAATGTGATCCCAGGGCTGCCCTTGACTCATGCTGCTGTCAGGACCGAACAGCTACATTCTCAGCTTCTGCTTCAGTCCCACTGCTGCTGAGCCACTGAAAGTGCCAGTCCACACCACTCCGTTTTCATCTATAAAGTCTCCTTCGCCTTCCATCCTGTAACAACATGAATCCAGCCTGTTAATAAAGAACGGGATCAGTTTGTGCAAGCACAGCGATGTGTGTGCAAGCTGGATAAGGAAAGTGCCAGGAATCAAAACCTTCCTGATCCAGACCAAGTACCTGCTTTAACTTTCTCCCACATGGTAGCTTATAAAAGCTAAGAAGAATTACGAAGCACGTGGCGTAGACAGCCAAATAACATACGCCTTCCTGTGCAGAAGTGTGTTTACTCTAACATCCTGCTAGCTCGTAGCCTGCACAGGAAAAACTTTGTAGATCTGGTCGTGATTTGAAGTAATCAGAGATTATGTCCTATCAAGTTGATCCTGACTTCCTTGAGGGATATCCTAAAGATGTGTAGGTGTCTGCAGCCATTCCCTGTGTTGATCTTGCTGTAAAAATTCATCCTGCCTCACCCTTTCCCCATCCTTTTCTACTGTTAGGACAAAGTGCAAGGATTTACAGCCTCCAGTGGGGAAAAAAGTAACTGCCACGTAAACTGAGTCCTCATAAACCATGTGTTTCTGCTGATCTTTGAAAGCTGTGATCGAGCTCATCGTTAAACCTGAAAACTGCTATACAGAAGAAATGTATGTATCAGCATCCCTTGCAAATGAGGGGAAAATAACTTCCAAAACCAATTACTGGAGATGTTTCCCTTAAAAAATGAAGGCACCTAGCAGTCACAGTGAGTTGCCGTGGTGCTGCTGCCTATTTGTGTTCTCTCATAAAAGCTGCAGTGGTCTGGTGAGCAGACACCCAGCTTGTGTGAGTAGGTGAAAACCAGCAGCCCCCAAACTGGGCAAAATAGCCTGCGTTGGGCTGTCAGGGAGCAGAGTGTATTAACAAGCACAAAACAGTGTCAAAAAGGAAAAGTCTGAATTTCCTGGTGAAAATGGCAGTGGCAAACAAAGATTGGGTCTCTCCTACTAATTAGGAGAGTTTGATTTTAGTTTGAATCAAGGCTATCAGCTGCCAGTGACGAGCACCGTGCTGGCCCCTTTGCAATGGGCTACATCTTCCCATGGGAGCAGAGGCATCACCCTAAGATTTTTGAAAGGAAACACCCATAAAGTAAAAGCTGTGTATGTGATCTATTGCTGAATGCCCTCACTCCAGTGATGAGTATTCACAGTTTTACACTTCACGCCAAATTCACATCTGACATTCAGTATGACAGCAAAGGACAGCAGCCCTGTGGCACATTTTAACGTGCCACTGTAATAGTGTAAAATGTCTTTAATTCCCCCTCTTTGAGTTTAATATACAGGTTAATATTTTGCATTCAGGTACATTTTCCTAATGCTTCCTTTGGTGCATAATTATTTAAAAACAGAATTGGTCATATTTCTACTACTACAGCTGTTCTTTTTGGTCAGCAGCAAGGCAGGGATGTTTTGTGATGAAAGACCACATATTGACTGCACATATGTATTTTTGATTTATTTCAGATACTGGACTGTGGTGGTGCTTAAAGAAATAAACCTAGGAAATTTGACAGAGAAGTTATAAGGAAAATGAATGTGAACATTCTTACGTGAGTTTTTACAGTTATTTTTCTCATTAAATCTGTTTTGTGAATTATGAAGTAGGTATCGACTTCTTGCTTTAGGAAAAGATGGTGTCTTAGCAGTTCAAAACACCCTTATTTATACGAAATCAGCCTAGTTGTTGTTTTGTATGAGTGGCACTAAAATATTTTATTCTGAGTGATAAAAATAAACCTCTGCATTTTCTCTACAGAATTTGTACCTCAAAAGTAAGTAAAAAACTTTGCAAACTATCAGTGCAAATCAGTGCTGTATTTCTGCATGTGTCTGTAGGCTTGAAAAAATTCTGAAATTTATCTGAACCGTTCTCTTCTTCTTAACTCTGCCTGAGCCCAGAGACCTGGTAGCACAAAAACAAGTGGGTGAGTGGAACACCCAACTTGAAAACTTCTGACTGGGATTGAATGACTGGCTTTTAACTGATTTGATGAGATGGATACAACTGGAATCAGCAATTTCAGATACCCACTGCAAGTTTCCCTGGTAGCAAAAGAAACCCACTCCCATGTCGGGTGAATTTTATTTGGAGTTCATGCCTTATCAAATCAAATCTACATTTTTTGTAAAATGTTTTGTAAAAAAAGAAAACAGCAACAACAACAAAAAAATACAGAACTCTTCAGCTTCAAACATACTTGTTTTCATTGAATGGTCCAATGTACTTCGCTCCACTTGGAAAAGTGTAGGTTCCTGCCCCATGAAACATGTTGTCTTTGAACTCGCCTTCATAAACTGCCCCAGAAGGATGTTCTAGCCTTCCAGTACCATTCATCTGCGTTTAATGAGAGATGATGGATAAAGAAAAGGGTTAATGTTTATGCATATGGTATATTTCCTTCCATTACAGTATCTTTTCAGATTGCTGCCTCTGAGTCTTCTATCTTATTCAGATAAGAGGAGAGGACAGTGACTCTTTTTCAGATTTAGACAGGTTCCTACCTCTGCAAGGATTTTAGATAACAGCTTGGAGTTTCTGACCAGTCACAGTATCTAATAAATCTTTCCTCTGCTGATAGTCTCACAGGATCTTTACAATCTGTGCAACAGGGAACTGCTGTCCTCAGCCCTACAAATAACTCATCTACCCTGACAGCCTGAGGGGTTAATTAAATTTTCTGGAATTTCTTTCTGTGGATCAAGGCATTGCAAATCTTTCATTTGTTTCAGACTAAACCATGTCTGGGGGTTTAAATCTGTGCTGTAAATCTGTGCATTTTTGTACTATAATCTTAATTCTTGTCGCTGCACAAATATTTTTGTATGAGAATGAGAAAAGACAGACTAGATCTCAAAAAGCCACAAGATGCTATTTCCTAATTGCAGGCCTTTATTTGTCTCATTTCAGGGATGCCTCCAGAATCAACAAAACAAGCAGTTTTTATGTACTTAACAATTAATTCCCGGTGAACTCAGTAACCAAGGGCAGCCACTGTTTATTGGCGTATCTACTGATGGCCAGAGCTCCCCTGTTTGGTTGAAGGAGGTGTGTGGGGTTCATATGCACAAGCAGAAAGGCTGTGCTCAACCAGCTATGTGCACCCAGCCCAACCACATAGGGCACCGCTACTGCCACACTGCCCAAGTGTTTCACCAGGGCCAGCAGTGCCCAGTGTATTTGTAGAAGCCTCAGGATGCAGCAGATGTCCCCACACCCTGAACATCTGAAGTCTTCAGGCTGGCTTGGGACAAGACGCCCTAGTGGAAGAAGAGCCTGGTGTTGATCTGATTCTTTTCAGGTAATGGCTTTTTTTTCCATGCATCTAAGGGTGGGTATGGTAAGACACACATCATGCTAAACCCAGACAAAGTTTGAAATTAAGGAATCCTTAAAATTACCTTGTCGTTCTTCCAGGTACCTATGTATGTCATTCCATTGGCGCTGGTGTGAACTCCATGCCCGTTCCTCTGGAGCTTGCCCTCGGGTGTCTTTGTGCACTCCCCTTCTAGGAAGCAAGGCAGGTATTTTGAATTCAAAATATAATTTGAGACCAAAAAAAAAAATAGTTCTCAGAGGGCATTTCTTCCATCTCTTGCAGACAGATTGTTCCCAGAGGTGGTCTGTTGGGGTGAGTAAGGTACCTGGGGTGGGCACCAGCTGGCAGCAGCCTGTGGCAATTCCCCCACCACCACCAGCAGGGAGCTGCCATGGGGCAGAGCAGACCCCATTGGACCATTCCAGGGGTTTGCTGGGAATTTTTATTTCTTTAAACAACCTGGAGCCAGGTCAGCTCCTGCCTCGGTGTGTGGTGGACAGGGAGAGGCAGCTTTGGGCGACCTGCCGTCTGTGCAGCCCTCACGTCAACAGCGCGCAGATTTCTCCCCGCACATCCCCTGTGGGTTGAAAATCCCCACGCAGGGTGACAAAAGGAATTCGCTGCGGGGTGAGGGTTGCTTACCATACTTGTCTTTGTTTAGGAACGTGAAAGACACTTTAAAAACCTCAGCACCTGTTGAGAAAGAGAAAAAATAAAAACAAAAACGTGTCACCGCAGTTAGCCGACACCCCAACTTTCCCCATCAGTGTGATTCAGCAAGCTGCTCTCAGTGTGCTTGTTTAGGGGCTGTTATTGTTATCTTCATTTATCTATCTATCTATCTATCTATCTATCTATTTATTTATTTATTTATTTATTTGTGGGGGGGGGGGGGGGGGGCGCGTACCCTCCATGGTTGCTATGCGGAAGTGTCCGCCGTTGCTAGGGGGCCGGCAACCCGGAAGGGGAAGGCGGCGCTTCCAGGGCAGGGCAGCGGCGGCGGGGCGGTGAGGAGAGGAATATTTTTTGGGGGGGGAGGAACAGGGGCAGGGGAACGGGGGCTGAGGGGTTGGGGAGCTGGGGGCGAGCCCCTGCCACAGGGCCCGGAGCTGCCCTGACACCGCTCAGGGGGAGGCGCGGGGTGGTTGGGGCTGGAGGGGACCCTA